>NC_074666.1:394818-459818 GCF_029448725.1 Salvelinus fontinalis | reverse complement strand
GGTTAGGGTTAGGGTTAGGGTTAGGGTTAGGGTTAGGGTTAGGGTTAGGGTTAGGGTTAGGGTTAGGGTTAGGGTTAGGGTTAGGGTTAGGGTTAGGGTTAGGGTTAGGGTTAGGGTTAGGGTTAGGGTTAGGGTTAGGGTTAGGGTTAGGGTTAGGGTTAGGGTTAGGGTTAGGGTTAGGGTTAGGGTTAGGGTTAGGGTTAGGGTTAGGGTTAGGGTTAGGGTTAGGGTTAGGGTTAGGGTTAGGGTTAGGGTTAGGGTTAGGGTTAGGGTTAGGGTTAGGGTTAGGGTTAGGGTTAGGGTTAGGGTTAGGGTTAGGGTTAGGGTTAGGGTTAGGGTTAGGGTTAGGGTTAGGGTTAGGGTTAGGGTTAGGGTTAGGGTTAGGGTTAGGGTTAGGGTTAGGGTTAGGGTTAGGGTTAGGGTTAGGGTTAGGGTTAGGGTTAGGGTTAGGGTTAGGGTTAGGGTTAGGGTTAGGGTTAGGGTTAGGGTTAGGGTTAGGGTTAGGGTTAGGGTTAGGGTTAGGGTTAGGGTTAGGGTTAGGGTTAGGGTTAGGGTTAGGGTTAGGGTTAGGGTTAGGGTTAGGGTTAGGGTTAGGGTTAGGGTTAGGGTTAGGGTTAGGGTTAGGGTTAGGGTTAGGGTTAGGGTTAGGGTTAGGGTTAGGGTTAGGGTTAGGGTTAGGGTTAGGGTTAGGGTTAGGGTTAGGGTTAGGGTTAGGGTTAGGGTTAGGGTTAGGGTTAGGGTTAGGGTTAGGGTTAGGGTTAGGGTTAGGGTTAGGGTTAGGGTTAGGGTTAGGGTTAGGGTTAGGGTTAGGGTTAGGGTTAGGGTTAGGGTTAGGGTTAGGGTTAGGGTTAGGGTTAGGGTTAGGGTTAGGGTTAGGGTTAGGGTTAGGGTTAGGGTTAGGGTTAGGGTTAGGGTTAGGGTTAGGGTTAGGGTTAGGGTTAGGGTTAGGGTTAGGGTTAGGGTTAGGGTTAGGGTTAGGGTTAGGGTTAGGGTTAGGGTTAGGGTTAGGGTTAGGGTTAGGGTTAGGGTTAGGGTTAGGGTTAGGGTTAGGGTTAGGGTTAGGGTTAGGGTTAGGGTTAGGGTTAGGGTTAGGGTTAGGGTTAGGGTTAGGGTTAGGGTTAGGGTTAGGGTTAGGGTTAGGGTTAGGGTTAGGGTTAGGGTTAGGGTTAGGGTTAGGGTTAGGGTTAGGGTTAGGGTTAGGGTTAGGGTTAGGGTTAGGGTTAGGGTTAGGGTTAGGGTTAGGGTTAGGGTTAGGGTTAGGGTTAGGGTTAGGGTTAGGGTTAGGGTTAGGGTTAGGGTTAGGGTTAGGGTTAGGGTTAGGGTTAGGGTTAGGGTTAGGGTTAGGGTTAGGGTTAGGGTTAGGGTTAGGGTTAGGGTTAGGGTTAGGGTTAGGGTTAGGGTTAGGGTTAGGGTTAGGGTTAGGGTTAGGGTTAGGGTTAGGGTTAGGGTTAGGGTTAGGGTTAGGGTTAGGGTTAGGGTTAGGGTTAGGGTTAGGGTTAGGGTTAGGGTTAGGGTTAGGGTTAGGGTTAGGGTTAGGGTTAGGGTTAGGGTTAGGGTTAGGGTTAGGGTTAGGGTTAGGGTTAGGGTTAGGGTTAGGGTTAGGGTTAGGGTTAGGGTTAGGGTTAGGGTTAGGGTTAGGGTTAGGGTTAGGGTTAGGGTTAGGGTTAGGGTTAGGGTTAGGGTTAGGGTTAGGGTTAGGGTTAGGGTTAGGGTTAGGGTTAGGGTTAGGGTTAGGGTTAGGGTTAGGGTTAGGGTTAGGGTTAGGGTTAGGGTTAGCGTTAGGGGTTAGGGTTAGGGGTTAGGGTTAGGGGTTAGGGGTTAGGGGTTAGGGGTTAGGGGTTAGGGGTTAGGGGTTAGGGGTTAGGGGTTAGGGGTTAGGGTTAGGGGTTAGGGGTTAGGGGTTAGGGTTAGGGGTTAGGGGTTAGGGGTTAGGGTTAGCGTTAGCTGAGCATTAGGAACTGCTACTAACTCCAGCCATGTAAGGTACATCCCAAACCGCAACCTATACCCTATGGGCTCTGGTCAAAGAAGTGCACTATAAAGGGAATAGGGTTCTATAGGGCTCTGGTCTAAAGTAGTGCACTATATAGGGAATATGGTGCCATTTGGGACACAGTCGGCTGTAGGGATGTGTTATGAAGTCCAGTCACATATCAGGATTTGTATACATCTCTCCATACAGTCTTTCTTTACATATTCCTCTGAAAGCATTCTACACCCCCATACATCCACCAGCCCTACATCTCTAGTCTCCCTGACCCTGGAACTGACCCTGGAACTGACCCTGGAACTGACCCTGGAACTGACCCTGGAACTGACCCTGGAACTGACCCTGGAACTGACCCTGGAACTGACCCTGGAACTGATCCTGGAACTGACCCTGGAACTGACCCTGGAACTGATCCTGGAACTGACCCTGGAACTGACCCTGGAACTGACCCTGCCACTGACCCTGGAACTGACCCTGGAACTGACCCTGGAACTGACCCTGGAACTGATCCTGGAACTGACCCTGGAACTGACCCTGGAACTGACCCTGGAACTGACCCTGGAACTGACCCTGGAACTGACCCTGGAACTGACCCTGGAACTGACCCTGGAACTGACCCTTACCCTGAAACTCACCTTCACATGTTCTTCTTATTTCTCTTGTGTTTTTGTTCTAATTGTTTTTCATTGTTTTAATAGTAATACTAGTCTTTAACTGACAGAACACTCCACTAGTCTGATTAGTCTTTAACTGACAGAACACTCCACTAGTCTGATTAGTCTTTAACTGACAGAACACTCCACTAGTCTGATTAGTCTTTAACTGACAGAACACTCCACTAGTCTGATTAGTCTTTAACTGACAGAACACTCCACTAGTCTGATTAGTCTTTAACTGACAGAACACTCCACTAGTCTGATTAGTATTTAACTGACAGAACACTCCACTAGTCTGATTAGTCTTTAACTGACAGAACACTCCACTAGTCTGATTAGTCTTTAACTGACAGAACACTCCACTAGTCTGATTAGTCTTTAACTGACAGAACACTCCACTAGTCTGATTAGTCTTTAACTAACAGAACACTCCACTAGTCTGATTAGTCTTTAACTGACAGAACACTCCACTGGTCTTATTAGTATTTAACTAACAGAACACTCCACTAGTCTGAATATATTTTTAATTTTTTTTAATGTAACCTTTATTTAACTAGGCTAGTCATCTCTCTGTTAATAATTTTGCCTTTATGAATACACGGATGTATAATCACCACCTCAATCGATTCCCGACCGGAGTGAGAGCCGACGTCGTGCCGTGTATTGTCCTCTCTCCCATAACTCAACAGCTCCCCAACATCAAGCTTCCCGGTGCTGAGACACTAACTATCTAATCAATCAGTCAGGATGCAGGTTTCACTATTGATTACAAAGGCTATACATTTTTAAGCTATACCTGTGGATGGCATGTGGCTAAACATGCTGGCTTTCCCTTGACACACAGCTCATAATGGTGCTCTAAAGACCATGTAAATGCTGTCCAACGGGAATTTATGGAAATGTTAACATAGTGGAGTCAAGGGGCTGCTACTATAGACCAACATCAAACACAACAGAGCACAGCAGAGCTGGCTGGGTGGAGGAGGCTGGGTGGAGGAAGCTGGGTGGGGGCTGGTTGGGTGGAGGAGGCTGGGTGGAGGAGGCTGGGTGGGGGCTGGTTGGGTGGAGGAGGCTGGGTGGAGGAGGCTGGGTGGAGGCTGGTTGGGTGGTGGAGGAGGCTGAGTGGTGGAGGAGGCTGGGTGGAGGAGGCTGGGTGGGGGCTGGTTGGGTGGAGGAAGCTGGGTGGAGGAGGCTGGGTGGGGGCTGGTTGGGTGGAGGAGGCTGGGTGGAGGAGGCTGGGTGGAGGAGGCTGGGTGGAGGAGGCTGGGTGGTGGAGGAGACTGGGTGGGGGCTGGCTGGGTGGAGGCTGGCTGGGTGGAGGAGGCTGGGTGGAGGAGGCTGGGTGGAGGAGGCTGGGTGGTGGAGGAGGCTGAGTGGTGGAGGAGGCTGGGTGGGGACTGGCTGGGTGGAGGCTGGCTGGGTGGAGGAGGCTGGGTGGAGGAGGCTGGGTGGAGGCTGGCTGGGTGGAGGAGGCTGGGTGGTGGAGGAGGCTGGGTGGTGGAGGCTGGGTGGTGGAGGAGGCTGGGTGGTGGAGGCTGGGTGGTGGAGGAGGTTGGGTGGTGGAGGCTGGGTGGTGGAGGCTAGGTGGAGGCTGGCTGGGTGGAGGAGGCTGGGTGGAGGCTGACTGGGTGGTGGAGGCTGGGTGGAGGCTGGCTGGGAGGAGGAGGCTGGGTGGAGGAGGCTGGGTGGAGGCTGGCCGGGTGAAGGAGGCTGGCTGGGTGGAGGCTGGCTGGGTGGAGGCTGGCTGGGTGGAGGCTGGCTGGGTGGAGGCTGGGTGGATGGAGGCTGGCTGGCTGGGTGGAGGCTGGCTGGGTGGAGGCTGGCTGGGTGAAGGAGGCTGGGTGGGTGGAGGCTGGGTGGGTGGAGGCTGGCTGGGTGGAGGCTGGCTGGGTGAAGGAGGCTCGGTGGGTGGAGGAGGCTGGGTGGAGGAGGCTGGGTGGAGGCTGGCTGGGTGAAGGAGGCTGGCTGGGTGGAGGCTGGGTGGGTGGAGGAGGCTGGGTGGAGGCTGGGTGGGTGAAGGAGGCTGGGTGGGTAGAGGCTGGGTGGGTGTAGGCTGGGTGGGTGGAGGCTGGCTGGGTGGTGGAGGCTGGCTGGGTGGAGGCTGGCTGGGTGGAGGCTGGCTGGGTGGTTGGAGGCTGGCTGGGCGGGTGGAGGCTGGCTGGGTGGTGGAGGCTGGCTGGGTGGAAGAGGCTGGCTGGTTGGAGGCTGGCTGGGTGGAGGCTGGCTGGGTGGGTGGAGGCTGGGTGGGTGGAGGCTGGGTGGGTGGAGGCTGGCTGGGTGGAGGCTGGTTGGGTGGGTGGAGAGTGGGTGGAGGCTGGGTGGTGGGTGCTGGCTGAGTGGAGGCTGGGTGGGTGGAGGCTGGGTGGGTGGAAGCTGGCTGGTCGGAGGCTGGGTGGGTGGAGGAGGCTGGGTGGAGGCTGGGTGGGTGAAGGAGGCTTGGTGGGTGGAGGCTGGGTGGGTGGAGGCTGGGTGGGTGGAGGCTGGCTGGGTGGAGGCTGGCTGGGTGGTGGAGGCTGGCTGGGCGGGTGGAGGTGGGCTGGGTGGTGGAGGCTGGCTGGGTGGAAGAGGCTGGCTGGTTGGAGGCTGGCTGGGTGGAGGCTGGCTGGGTGGAGGCTGGCTGGGTTGGTGGAAGCTGGGTTGGTGGAGGCTGGGTGGGTGGAGGCTGGCTGGGTGGAGGCTGGTTGGTTGGGTGGAGGCTGGTTGGAGGCTGGGTGGTGGGTGCTGGCTGGGTGGAGGCTGGGTGGGTGGAGGCTGGGTGGGTGGAAGCTGGCTGGTCGGAGGCTGGGTGGGTGGAGGAGGCTGGGTGGAGGCTGGGTGGGTGAAGGAGGCTGGGTGGGTGGAGGCTGGGTGGGTGTAGGCTGGGTGGGTGGAGGCTGGCTGGGTGGTGGAGGCTGGCTGGGTGGGTGGAGGCTGGCTGGGTGGAGGCTGGCTGGGCGGTTTGAGGCTGGCTGGGTGGTGGAGGCTGGCTGGGTGGAAGAGGCTGGCTGGTTGGAGGCTGGCTGGGTGGAGGCTGGCTGGGTGGAGGCTGGCTGGGTGGGTGGAGGCTGGGTTGGTGGAGGCTGGGTGGGTGGAGGCTGGCTGGGTGGAGGCTGGTTGGTTGGGTGGAGGCTGGTTGGAGACTGGGTGGTGGGTGCTGGCTGGGTGGAGGCTGGCTGGGTGGAGGCTGGGTGGGTGGAAGCTGGCTGGGTGGAGGCTGGTTGGGTGGGTTGGTTGGGTGGGTGGAGGCTGGGTGGAGGCTGGGTGGTGGGTGCAGGCTGGGTGGAGGCTGGCTGGGTGGAGGCTGGCTGGGTGGAAGCTGGCTGGGTGGAGGCTGGGTGGGTGGAGGCTGGGTGGGTGGAGGCTGGGTGGTGGGTGCTGGCTGGGTGGAGACTGGGTGGGTGGAGGCTGGGTGGTGGGTGCAGGCTGGGTGGAGGCTGGCTGGGTGGAGGCTGGCTGGGTGGAAGCTGGCTGGGTGGAGGCTGGGTGGGTGGAGGCTGGGTGGGTGGAGGCTGGGTGGTGGGTGCTGGCTGGGTGGAGACTGGGTGGGTGGAGGCGTGCTGAGACCGGTTTCCAGACCCCCTGTTCTACATAACATTGCAGACAGAGTGATGAGGGAGAATGAGGTTGCAGCAGAACGGGACTTTGTCATCAGGAGTCTTTACTGTGTGTTGTTTTTCAGCATGTAGCGTACAGGAACAAGCCCCGGAGGGTACGAGAATAACAGAAAGCTGCTGTACTCACAGCCTTATTTACACATGGTTAGGGTCAGTGGAGGCTGCTGAGGGGAGGACGGCTCATAATAATGTATTGAACGGAGTCAATGGAATGGTATCAAACACATGGAAACCATGGAAACCATGTGTCACATGTATTGGATACCATTCCACAGATTCTGCTCTTGCCATTACCACAGGACCGTCCTCCCCAATTAGGGCGGCACCAACCTCCTGTGGTTAGGGTGTAAACAGCTCAATGACTCATTGAAGGAGAACTCTGAGGACATGAACTTTGGCTGTGTGTGTGTGTGTGTGTGTGTGTTTTATTGTCACGTGCACTAGTACAGAGAAGACTTAGTTGCTCTTTCCCAACAACACAGTAATCAATATCAGTATCTATATACAGGGTCAGTTCCAGGGTCAGTATCTATATACAGGGTCAGTATCTATATACAGGGTCAGTATCTATATACAGGGTCAGTATCTATATACAGGGTCAGTTCCAGGGTCAGTATCTATATACAGGGTCAGTATCTATATACAGGGTCAGTAGCTATATACAGGGTCAGTTCCAGGGTCAGTATCTATATACAGGGTCAGTAACTATATACAGGGTCAGTATCTATATACAGGGTCAGTATCTATATACAGGGTCAGTATATATATACAGGGTCAGTATCTATATACAGGGACAGTAGCTATATACAGGGTCAGTAGCTATATACAGGGTCAGTATCTATATACAGGGTCAGTATCTATATACAGGGTCAGTATCTATATACAGGGTCAGTTCCAGGGTCAGTATCTATATACAGGGTCAGTATCTATATACAGGGTCAGTAGCTATATACAGGGTCAGTTCCAGGGTCAGTATCTATATACAGGGTCAGTAACTATATACAGGGTCAGTATCTATATACAGGGTCAGTATCTATATACAGGGTCAGTATATATATACAGGGTCAGTATCTATATACAGGGTCAGTATCTATATACAGGGTCAGTAGCTATATACAGGGACAGTTCCAGGGTCAGTAGCTATATACAGGGTCAGTATCTATATACAGGGTCAGTATCTATATACAGGGTCAGTATCTATATACAGGGTCAGTAGCTATATACAGGGTCAGTATCTATATACAGGGACAGTTCCAGGGTCAGTATCTATATACAGGGTCAGTAGCTATATACAGGGTCAGTATCTATATACAGGGTCAGTAGCTATATACAGGGTCAGTATCTATATACAGGGACAGTTCCAGGGTCAGTATCTATATACAGGGTCATTTCCAGGGTCAGTATCTATATACAGGGTCAGTATCTATATACAGGGTCAGTAGCTATATACAGGGACAGTTCCAGGGTCAGTATCTACATACAGGGTCAGTATCGACATACAGGGTCAGTAGCTATATACAGGGTCAGTATCTATATACAGGGTCATTTCCAGGGTCAGTATCTATATACAGGGTCAGTATCTATATACAGGGTCAGTATCTATATACAGGGTCATTTCCAGGGTCAGTATCTATATACAGGGTCAGTATCTATATACAGGGTCAGTAGCTATATACAGGGACAGTTCCAGGGTCAGTATCTACATACAGGGTCAGTATCGACATACAGGGTCAGTAGCTATATACAGGGTCAGTATCTATATACAGGGTCAGTTCCAGGGTCAGTTCCAGGGTCAGTAGCTATATACAGGGTCAGTATCTATATACAGGGTCAGTAGCTATATACAGGGTCAGTTCCAGGGTCAGTATCTATATACAGGGTCAGTATCTATATACAGGGTCAGTAGCTATATACAGGGTCAGTAGCTATATACAGGGTCAGTATCTATATACAGGGACAGATCCAGGGACAGTATCTATATACAGGGTCAGTATCTATATACAGGGTCAGTATCTATATACAGGGTCAGTAGCTATATACAGGGTCAGTAGCTATATACAGGGTCAGTATCTATATACAGGGACAGATCCAGGGACAGTATCTATATACAGTGTCAGTAGCTATATACAGGGTCAGTATCTATATACAGGGTCAGTATCTATATACACCCCCCCCCCCCCCCAGGATATCCACACAGCCACTTCCCCATAGATAGCTACACAGCCACCCCCCCACCCCCCCCAGAGCTAGTCACACAGCCACTTACCCATAGATAGCTACACAGCCACCCCCCCCCCCCAGAGCTAGTCACACAGCCACTTACCCATAGATAGCTACACAGCCACCCCCCCCAGAGCTAGTCACACAGCCACTTACCCATAGATAGCTACACAGCCACCCCCCCCCCCCAGAGCTAGTCACACAGCCACTTACCCATAGATAGCTACACAGCCACCCCCCCCCCCCAGAGCTAGTCACACAGCCACTTACCCATAGATAGCTACACAGCCACCCCCCCCAGAGCTAGTCACACAGCCACTTACCCATAGATAGCTACACAGCCACCCCCCCCAGAGCTAGTCACACAGCCACTTACCCATAGATAGCTACACAGCCAACCCCCCCCAGAGCTAGTCACACAGCCATGAGGCAGACAGCTGGTCCCAGCCATCGACCTGTTTGCTGCTAACTGAATGGAAAAACATTGAGAGTATGAACCAACTTCAAACATTTCATACTAGATGGGATCATTTATCTATTCACCAGACAGACAGACAGACAGGTACAGACAGACAGACAGACAGACAGACAGACAGACAGACAGACAGGTACAGGCAGACAGACAGGTACAGGCAGACAGACAGGTACAGACAGACAGAAAGACAGACAGACAGACAGACAGACAGGTACAGGCAGACAGACAGGTACAGACAGACAGAAAGACAGACAGACAGACAGGTACAGGCAGATAGACAGGTACAGACAGACAGACAGACAGACAGACAGACAGACAGACAGACAGGTACAGGCAGACAGACAGGTACAGACAGACAGAAAGACAGACAGACAGACAGACAGACAGACAGATGTACAGACAGGTACAGACAGACAGACAGACAGACAGACAGACAGACAGACAGACAGACAGGTACAGACAGACAGACAGACAGACAGACAGACAGACAGACAGACAGACAGACAGACAGACAGACAGACGGCAGGTAGCGTTCTGTATAACCCCAAGCATATCTGCTGCTATTTACTACAGTATGTTGGGTGGTCCACATCAGAACTGTCTCTGTTGACCATCAGTATGCTGGGTGGTCCACATCAGAACTGTCTCTGTTGACCATCAGTATGCTGGGTGGTCCACATCAGAACTGTCTCTGTTGACCATCAGTATGCTGGGTGGTCCACATCAGAACTGTCTCTGTTGACCGTCAGTATGCTGGGTGGTCCACATCAGAACTGTCTCTGTTGACTGTCAGTATGCTGGGTGGTCCACATCAGAACTGTCTCTGTTTACCATCAGTATGCTGGGTGGTCCACATCAGAACAGTCTCTGTTGACCATCAGTATGCTGGGTGGTCCACATCAGAACTGTCTCTGTTGACCATCAGTATGCTGGGTGGTCCACATCAGAACTGTCTCTGTTGACCATCAGTATGCTGGGTGGTCCACATCAGAACTGTCTCTGTTGACCATCAGTATGCTGGGTGGTCCACATCAGAACTGTCTCTGTTGACCATCAGTATGCTGGGTGGTCCACATCAGAACTGTCTCTGTTGACCATCAGTATGCTGGGTGGGCCACATCAGAACTGTCTCTGTTAACCATCAGTATGCTGGGTGGTCCACATCAGAGCTGTCTCTGTTTACCATCAGTATGCTGGGTGGTCCACATCAGAACTGTCTCTGTTGACCATCAGTATGCTGGGTGGTCCACATCAGAACTGTCTCTGTTGACCATCAGTATGCTGGGTGGTCCACATCAGAACTGTCTCTGTTGACCATCAGTATGCTGGGTGGTCCACATCAGAACTGTCTCTGTTGACCATCAGTATGCTGGGTGGTCCACATCAGAACTGTCTCTGTTGACCATCAGTATGCTGGGTGGTCCACATCAGAACTGTCTCTGTTGACCATCAGTATGCTGGGTGGTCCACATCAGAACTGTCTCTGTTGACCATCAGTATGCTGGGTGGTCCACATCAGAACTGTCTCTGTTGACCACCAGTATGCTGGGTGGTCCACATCAGAACTGTCTCTGTTGACCATCAGTATGCTGGGTGGTCCACATCAGAACTGTCTCTGTTGACCATCAGTATGCTGGGTGGTCCACATCAGAACTGTCTCTGTTGACCATCAGTATGCTGGGTGGTCCACATCAGAACTGTCTCTGTTAACCATCAGTATGCTGGGTGGTCCACATCAGAGCTGTCTCTGTTGACCATCAGTATGCTGGGTGGTCCACATCAGAACTGTCTCTGTTGACCATCAGTATGCTGGGTGGTCCACATCAGAACTGTCTCTGTTGACCATCAGTATGCTGGGTGGTCCACATCAGAACTGTCTCTGTTGACCATCAGTATGCTGGGTGGTCCACATCAGAACTGTCTCTGTTGACCATCAGTATGCTGGGTGGTCCACATCAGAACTGTCTCTGTTGACCATCAGTATGCTGGGTGGTCCACATCAGAACTGTCTCTGTTGACCATCAGTATGCTGGGTGGTCCACATCAGAACTGTCTCTGTTGACCATCAGTATGCTGGGTGGTCCACATCAGAACTGTCTCTGTTGACCACCAGTATGCTGGGTGGCCTCGAACCTCAGGATGCCACACACAGCTGCCGTCTTACGGGCTCCTGACCAATCCTGCTATTTTGTGTTTGTTTCTTAAACTTCTGCCATTATTTCCAATGACCGAAAATATCTTCTGGACATCAGCACAATGATCACTAACCTCCGTTTGGATGCATATTTCTACCTCAACAAGTCAGCAGCTCTGGACGTAGTGCTCATTGAAGACCAGGACCTAAACCCCGGGACTTGAAAAGAGGAAGAGACGGCAGATAAGAGGAGAAGGAGTGGGCTCCCTGACGAGACTACGTCGACGAGAACACAAACTGCCTCTACCCTCCGTTCTACTGGCGGCCGCACAATCACTGGAGAACAAACCGGACGAGCTCCATTCGAGACTATCCTATCAACGGGACCGGAGGCACTAATATCTTAGTTTTCTCAGAGTCGTGGCTGAACAACGATATGGATAATATACTGTACATGTAGCTGGGTTTTCTTTGCATTGTCAAGACCGAACTGCAGCTTTGGGTAACCTGGAAGGAGGAGGTGTGTAGCTCTTTATTAACAACAGCAGCTGTGCAATCTTTAATATCTAGGAAGTCATGAGGTTAGCTCATGATAAGCAGTAGACCACACTATTTACCAAGAGAGTTCTCATCTATATTATTCGTAGCCGTCTATTTACCACCACAAACCGATAATGGCACAAAGACCGCAGTCAACAAAATGTATAGGGCCATAAGCAAACAAGAAAATGCTCATCCAGAGTGGACGCTCCTTGTGGCCGGGAACGTTAATGCAGGAAAACATACCTAATTTCTATCAGCATGTCACCTGTGCAACTAGAGGTGACAAGAGCAGCAATACGATATCCCATCTGGTTTGCGCTTAGTGGGACTGTCATTTGTTTTTCAACAAGACAATGACCAAACACACCTCCAGGCTGTGTAAGTGTTATTTGACCAAGAAGGAGAGTGATGGAGTGCTGTATCACATAACCTGGAACCACAATCACCCAACCTCAACTCAAATCAAATCAAATCAAATGTATTTATATAGCCATTCTTACATCAGCTGATATCTCAAGGTGCTGTACAGAACCCCAGCCTAAAACCCCAAACAGCAAGCAATGCAGGTGTAGAAGCACGGTGGCTAGAAAAAAACAACAAATGAGAAGGTTTGGGATGAGTTGGACTGTAGAGTGAAGGAAAAGCAGCCAACAAGTGCTCAGCATATGTGGGAACTACTTCAAGACTGTTGGAAAAGCATTCCATGTGAAACTGGTTGAGAGAATGCCAAGAGTGTGCAAAGCTGTCATCAAGGCAAAAGGTGGCTACTTTGAAGAATTTAAAATTTAAAATATATAGGTTTGATTTCTTTAACACTTTAATTACTACATGATCCCATATGTGTTATTTCGTTGTTTTGATGTTTTCAATATTATTCTATAATGTATAAAACAGTAAAAATAAAGAAAAACCCATGAATGAGTAGATTTGTCCAAACTTTTGACTGGTACTATAAGTCAGATGGCTATTCATCGACTATAGCTCAGCGTTCAACACCATAGTATCCTCGAAACTCATCACTAAGCTAAGGTCCCTGGAACTAAACAGGGCCGAACTCTCCCCCATTCACATCGATGGGCTGTAGGGTAGCGGGTCGAGAGTTTGAAGTTCCTTGATGTCCACATCACCAACAAACTATCACGGTCCTAACACACCAACACAGTCGTGAAGCCCATTAAGAGGCTGAAAAGATTCGCCATGGGCCCACAGATCCTCAAAAAGTTCTACAGCTGCACCATTGAGTTCATCTTGACTGGTTGGCATCCAACCGCAAGGTGCTACAGAGGATAGTGCATATGGCCCAGTACATAACTAGGGCCGAGCTCCCTGTCATCCAGGTCCCCTATACTAGGTGGTGTTAGAAGAAGGGCCCAAAAAATTGTCAAAGATTCCAGGCAACCAATTCATAGTGTTCTCTCTGCTATCGCACCGCAAGTAATACCGGATCACCATGTCTTGAACCAACAGGACCCTAAACAGCCCCCAAGCCATAAGACGTTAACTGCCTTGCCCTTTCGGTTACTGGCTCAATGCTCTAACCACTAACCTACCTGCCACCCCTATTACCTAGTGTTTATAGTCAAGTTATTACCTGGTGCCCCATGTTAATAGCCAAGTTATTACCTGGTGCCCCATGTTAATAGCCAAGTTATTACCTGGTGCCCCATGTTAATAGCCAAGTTATTACCTGGTGCCCCATGTTAATAGCCAAGTTATTACCTGGTGCCCCATGTTAATAGCCAAGTTATTACCTGGTAGCATCTGTTAATAGCCAAGTTATTACCTGGTAGCATCTGTTAATAGCCAAGTTATTACCTGGTGCCCCATGTTAATAGCCAAGTTATTACCTGGTGCCCCATGTTAATAGCCAAGTTATTACCTGGTGCCCCATGTTAATAGCCAAGTTATTACCTGGTGCCCCATGTTAATAGCCAAGTTATTACCTGGTGCCCCATGTTAATAGCCAAGTTATTACCTGGTGCCCCATGTTAATAGCCAAGTTATTACCTGGTGTCATGTGTTAATAGCCAAGTTATTACCTGGTGCCCCATGTTAATAGCCAAGTTATTACCTGGTGCCCCATGTTAATAGCCAAGTTATTACCTGGTGCCCCATGTTAATAGCCAAGTTATTACCTGGTGCCCCATGTTAATAGCCAAGTTATTACCTGGTGCCCCATGTTAATAGCCAAGTTATTACCTGGTAGCATCTGTTAATAGCCAAGTTATTACCTGGTAGCATCTGTTAATAGCCAAGTTATTACCTGGTGCCCCATGTTAATAGCCAAGTTATTACCTGGTGCCCCATGTTAATAGCCAAGTTATTACCTGGTGTCATGTGTTAATAGCCAAGTTATTACCTGGTGCCCCATGTTAATAGCCAAGTTATTACCTGGTATGAAAAGCCAACTAACATTTATTCCTGATTATTATTTGACCATGCTGGTCATTTATGAACATTTTGAACATCTTGGCCATGTTCTGTTATAATCTCCACCAGGCACAGCCAGAAGAGGACTGGCCACCCCTCATAGCCTGGTTCCTCTCTAGGTTTCTTCCTAGGTTTTGGCCTTTCTAGGGAGTTTTTCCTAGCCACCGTGCTTCTGCACCTGCATTGCTTGCTGTTTGGGGTTTTAAGCTGGGTTTCTGTACAGCACTTCGAGATATTAGCTGATGGACGAAGGGCTATATAAAATAAACTTGATTTGATTTGATTTGATGATTTGATGATTACCTGGTATCAGGTGTTTGTTGTCAAGTTATCTGTACTCATTGTTATTTACTTTCTAATATTTATCTAGTATATTTCTCTCTGTGTTGTTGGAGAGGGCCCTTAAGTAAACATTTCACTGTTAGTCTAAACCTGTTGTTCACCAAGCATGTGACAAATAAGATGTGATTGGATTTATTTGACACACACAAACACAAACACAACCCCCCCCCCCCCCACACACACACACATACACTGTCCGCTCACCCCCCCCCCCCTCACCCATCCCCATTTATCAAGACAGCAGTCAGCTCAAAGTACAATTATGGACAATTATGGAAGTTATAATGTTCTGATTCTTGATATGAAACTTTTCTTCTGTTTGATCAGGAAGCAGTTTCATGTCTCTTTGGTGACTTGCTCAGTTTTCTATGAGTCTGTGACTTTTACTAAGATCCTTATCTATTTTCTCCCTCAGCTATGTCTCCTCTCCATCGCCCAGGAGGAGAGAAGGACAAGAGGAGACTGGAGTGCCTGGCATCCTCCTCTCGTCTTCTTCACAGCTGCCGAAAACACTTCACAACTTCAAAGACCCTGAGCATGGAGCTATCAGAACCATGAACGGATTTATCAGTCGGTTGATCAGCCATTGAAATGAAAACGAACTACAATGAGCTCCATCCCGTCCCGTAAAAACACTCCACATCCCAGAGTGGTAATCGTACATAGCTGGTATAGGATTCCATTTAAGAGGTAGACAGAACTACTGTTTAAACCAGACGGTATGTCTTCAACATCACCGTCGCCCTGAGGAGTGGAGGGGAGGCTGCTGCTAATTGTCATCTGAAACAACACTTCTAAATAAACAGCTGTTGGTGAGAGCATCTGGGTGGCTTGTCGATACGGGCACACACAGTTATTGATGCGAGACCTGAGACAACCTTGGTTGTTCAGTGAAACAGCCTCTGGTTCTACTTGAGAGGATCACTCACTCACATACACCAACACACACACACACACACACACACACACACACACACACACACACACACACACACACACACACACACACACACACACACACACACACACCAACACCAACGCACACGCACACGCACACGCACACGCACACACACACACACACACACACAGCTGATCAGCCTCGCTACACAACAGCTGCTGTCGAAACAAACTGTTGAACAGCAGCTCAGCTAACGGCAGATTAATGGATATTGGAGAGACGGAACAACAGCCACAACCAGAAACAAACGATAACCAACGGAATCATCTCCAACAACTGGTGGTGATGAGGGGATCCTGACTAGAATATTGAGTCCAATGACGAACACATAATTGATGTCTGGTCCTGTTGGTTTAACCCTTCACTACATCGTCTAGAGGCAGAATGATGTCTGGTCCTGTTGGTTTAACCCTTCACTACATCGTCTAGAGGCAGAATGATGTCTGGTCCTGTTGGTTTAACCCTTCACTACATCGTCTAGAGGCAGAATGATGTCTGGTCCTGTTGGTTTAACCCTTCACTACATCGTCTAGAGGCAGAATGATGTCTGGTCCTGTTGGTTTAACCCTTCACTACATCGTCTAGAGGCAGAATGATGTCTGGTCCTGTTGGTTTAACCCTTCACTACATCGTCTAGAGGCAGAATGATGTCTGGTCCTGTTGGTTTAACCCTTCACTACATCGTCTAGAGGCAGAATGATGTCTGGTCCTGTTGGTTTAACCCTTCACTACATCTTCTAGAGGCAGAATGATGTCTGGTCCTGTTGGTTTAACCCTTCACTACATCGTCTAGAGGCAGAATGATGTCTGGTCCTGTTGGTTTAAGGAAGTATATAGGTTGTTTAGTTAGAGTATAGGTAGTTAGGTAGTTAGGTAGAGTACAGGTAGTTAGGTAGAGTATAGGTAGTTAGGTAGAGTTTAGGTAGAGTATAGGTAGTGTAGGTAGAGTTTAGGTAGTTAGGTAGAGTATTGGTAGTTTAGGTAGAGTATAGGTAGTTTAGGTAGAGTATAGGTAGTTAGGTAGAGTATTGGTAGTTTAGGTAGAGTATAGGTAGTTTAGGTAGAGTATAGGTAGTTAAGGTAGAGTATAGGTAGTTAGGTAGATTATAGGTAGTTAGGTAGAGTTTAGGTCGTTAGGTAGAGTATAGGTAGTTAGGTAGAGTTTAGGTAGTTAGGTAGAGTATAGGTAGTTAGGTAGAGTATAGGTAGTTAGGTATAGTTTAGGTAGTTAGGTAGAGTTTAGGTAGTTAGGTAGAGTTTAGGTAGTTAGGTATAGTTTAGGTAGTTAGGTAGAGTTTAGGTAGTTAGTTAGAGTATAGGTAGAGTATAGGTAGTGTAGGTAGAGTATAGGTAGTTAGTTAGAGTATAGGTAGAGTATAGGTAGTGTAGGTAGAGTATAGGTAGTTAGTTAGAGTATAGGTAGAGTATAGGTAGTGTAGGTAGAGTATAGGTAGAGTAGGTAGAGTATAGGTAGTTAGTTAGAGTATAGGTAGAGTATAGGTAGTGTAGGTAGAGTATAGGTAGTTAGTTAGAGTATAGGTAGAGTATAGGTAGTTAGGTAGAGTTTAGGTAGAGTTTAGGTAGTTAGGTAGAGTTAGGTAGAGTATAGGTAGTTAGGTAGAGTATTGGTAGTTAAGGTAGAGTATAGGTAGTTAAGTAGAGTTTAGGTAGAGTTTAGGTAGTTAGGTAGAGTTAGGTAGAGTATAGGTAGTTAGGTAGAGTATTGGTAGTTAAGGTAGAGTATAGGTAGTTAGGTAGAGTTTAGGTAGAGTTTAGGTAGTTAGGTAGAGTTAGGTAGAGTATAGGTAGTTTAGGTAGAGTATTGGTAGTTAGATAGAGTATAGGTAGTTAGTTAGAGTATAGGTAGAGTATAGGTAGTTAGGTACAGTACAGGTAGTTAGGTAGAGTACAGGTAGTTAGGTAGAGTATAGGTAGTTAGGTAGAGTATAGGTAGTTTAGGTAGAGTATAGGTAGTTAGGTAGAGTATAGGTAGTTAGGTAGAGTACAGGTAGTTAGGTAGAGTATAGGTAGTTAGGTAGAGTATAGTTAGAGTATAGGTAGTTAGGTAGTTAGTTAGAGTATAGGTAGTTAGGTAGAGTATAGGTAGTATAGGTAGAGTATAGGTAGTTAGGTAGAGTATAGGTAGTTTAGGTAGAGTATAGGTAGTTAGGTAGAGTTTAGGTAGTTAGGTAGAGTATAGGTAGTTAGGTAGAGTATAGGTAGTATAGGTAGAGTATAGGTAGTTAGGTAGAGTATAGGTAGTGTCGGTAGAGTATTGGTAGTTTAGGTAGAGTATAGGTAGTTAGGTAGAGTATAGGTAGTTTAGGTAGAGTATAGGTAGTTTAGGTAGAGTATTGGTAGTTTAGGTAGAGTATAGGTAGTTAGGTAGAGTATTGGTAGTTTAGGTAGAGTATTGGTAGAGTATAGGTAGTTTAGGTAGAGTATAGGTAGTTAGGTAGAGTTTAGGTAGTTAGGTAGAGTATAGGTAGTTAGGTAGAGTATAGGTAGTATAGGTAGAGTATAGGTAGTTAGGTAGAGTATAGGTAGTGTCGGTAGAGTATTGGTAGTTTAGGTAGAGTATAGGTAGTTTAGGTAGAGTATTGGTAGTGTAGGTAGAGTATAGGTAGTTTAGGTAGAGTATAGGTAGTTTATATAATTAGGTAGAGTATAGGTAGTTAGGTAGAGTATAGGTGGTATAGGTAGAGTATAGGTAGTTAGGTAGAGTATTGGTAGAGTATAGGTAGTTTAGGTAGAGTATTGGTACTTTAGGTAGAGTATAGGTAGTTAGGTAGAGTATAGGTAGTTAGGTAGAGTACAGGTAGTTAGGTAGAGTATAGGTAGTTAGGTAGAGTATAGTTAGAGTATAGGTAGTTAGGTAGTTAGTTAGAGTATAGGTAGTTAGGTAGAGTATAGGTAGTATAGGTAGAGTATAGGTAGTTAGGTAGAGTATAGGTAGTTTAGGTAGAGTATAGGTAGTTAGGTAGAGTTTAGGTAGTTAGGTAGAGTATAGGTAGTTAGGTAGAGTATAGGTAGTATAGGTAGAGTATAGGTAGTTAGGTAGAGTATAGGTAGTGTCGGTAGAGTATTGGTAGTTTAGGTAGAGTATAGGTAGTTAGGTAGAGTATAGGTAGTTTAGGTAGAGTATAGGTAGTTTAGGTAGAGTATTGGTAGTTTAGGTAGAGTATAGGTAGTTAGGTAGAGTATTGGTAGTTTAGGTAGAGTATTGGTAGAGTATAGGTAGTTTAGGTAGAGTATAGGTAGTTAGGTAGAGTTTAGGTAGTTAGGTAGAGTATAGGTAGTTAGGTAGAGTATAGGTAGTATAGGTAGAGTATAGGTAGTTAGGTAGAGTATAGGTAGTGTCGGTAGAGTATTGGTAGTTTAGGTAGAGTATAGGTAGTTTAGGTAGAGTATTGGTAGTGTAGGTAGAGTATAGGTAGTTTAGGTAGAGTATAGGTAGTTTATATAATTAGGTAGAGTATAGGTAGTTAGGTAGAGTATAGGTGGTATAGGTAGAGTATAGGTAGTTAGGTAGAGTATTGGTAGAGTATAGGTAGTTTAGGTAGAGTATTGGTACTTTAGGTAGAGTATTGGTAGTTTAGGTAGAGTATAGGTAGTTAGGTAGAGTTTAGGTAGAGTATAGGTAGTTAGGTAGAGTTTAGGTAGTTAGGTAGAGTATAGTTAGTTAGGTAGAGTATAGGTAGTTTAGGTAGAGTATTGGTAGTTTAGGTAGAGTATTGGTAGTTAGGTAGAGTTTAGGTAGAGTATAGGTAGTTAGGTAGAGTTTAGGTAGTTAGGTAGAGTATAGGTAGTTAGGTAGAGTATAGGTAGTTAGGTAGAGTATAGGTAGTTAGGTAGAGTATAGGTAGTTTAGGTAGAGTATAGGTAGTTAGGTAGAGTATTGGTAGAGTATAGGTAGTTAGGTAGAGTATATGTAGTTTAGGTAGAGTATAGGTAGTTAGGTAGAGTATAGGTAGTTAGGTAGAGTATAGGTAGTTAGGTAGAGTATTGGTAGAGTATAGGTAGTTAGGTAGAGTATAGGTAGTTTAGGTAGAGTATAGGTAGTTAGGTAGAGTATAGGTAGTTTAGGTAGAGTATAGGTAGTTAGGTAGAGTATAGGTAGTTTAGGTAGAGTATAGGTAGTTAGGTAGAGTTTAGGTAGTTAGGTAGAGTTTAGGTAGAGTATAGGTAGTTAGGTAGAGTTTAGTTAGAGTATAGGTAGTTAGGTAGAGTTTAGGTAGTTAGGTAGAGTACAGGTAGTTAGGTAGAGTATAGGTAGTTAGGTAGAGTTTAGGTAGAGTATAGGTAGTGTAGGTAGAGTTTAGGTAGTTAGGTAGAGTATTGGTAGTTTAGATAGAGTATAGGTAGTTTAGGTAGAGTATAGGTAGTTAGGTAGAGTATAGGTAGTTAAGGTAGAGTATAGGTAGTTAAGGTAGAGTATAGGTAGTTTAGGTAGAGTATAGGTAGTTAGGTAGAGTATAGGTAGTTTAGGTAGAGTATAGGTAGTTTAGGTAGAGTATTGGTAGAGTATAGGTAGTTAGGTAGAGTATAGGTAGTTTAGGTAGAGTATAGGTAGTTTAGGTAGAGTATAGGTAGTTAGGTAGAGTATTGGTAGAGTATAGGTAGTTAGGTAGAGTATAGGTAGTTTAGGTAGAGTATAGGTAGTTAGGTAGAGTTTAGGTAGTTAGGTAGAGTATTGGTAGTTAGGTAGAGTATTGGTAGAGTATAGGTAGTTAGGTAGAGTATAGGTAGTTTAGGTAGAGTATAGGTAGTTAGGTAGAGTATAGGTAGTTAGGTAGAGTATTGGTAGAGTATAGGTAGTTAGGTAGAGTATAGGTAGTTTAGGTAGAGTATAGGTAGTTAGGTAGAGTATAGGTAGTTTAGGTAGAGTATAGGTAGTTTAGGTAGAGTATAGGTAGTTAGGTAGAGTATAGGTAGTTAGGTAGAGTATTGGTAGAGTATAGGTAGTTAGGTAGAGTATAGGTAGTTTAGGTAGAGTATAGGTAGTTAGGTAGAGTTTAGGTAGTTAGGTAGAGTATAGGTAGTGTAGGTAGAGTATAGGTAGTTTAGGTAGAGTATAGGTAGTTAGGTAGAGTATTGGTAGTTAGGTAGAGTTTAGGTAGTTAGTTAGAGTATAGGTAGTTAGGTAGAGTATAGGTAGTTTAGGTAGAGTATAGGTAGTTAGGTAGAGTTTAGGTAGTTAGGTAGAGTTTAGGTAGAGTTTAGGTAGTTAGGTAGAGTATTGGTAGTTAGGTAGAGTTTAGGTAGTTAGTTAGAGTATAGGTAGTTAGGTAGAGTATAGGTAGTTTAGGTAGAGTATAGGTAGTTAGGTAGAGTTTAGGTAGTTAGGTAGAGTTTAGGTAGAGTTTAGGTAGTTAGGTAGAGTTTAGGTAGAGTTTAGGTAGAGTTTAGGCAGTTTAGGTAGAGTTTAGGTAGAGTATAGGCAGTTTAGGTAGAGTTTAGGTAGATCCGGGGCTGTGTAGCATAGTATAGACCCCCTTGGCACACACATGAATTCAATCAGTGTTTTCTCAACATCAATGAAACTATTTTGAAGCACCTTGGAATAGACGTTGAATTGACATCTGTGCCCGGTGCATATGAATTGATCAGATCCACATTTTCGTGGGGCTCCCAAAGGTTCCTCGATCACCAGAGTCCTGACAGAGTCATTAGAACTCTATTCCCAAAATCCCCGACCTCATCATTACTTATTAGCCAAACAATCAATTACTACCCGCTACCCTGAAATGCCTTGCTACCATCCACTGTTCCAAGCTGCTACCCAAATACGCCTTGCTACCGCACTCCTCTCCTCTCAGCACTCTGTTCCAAGCTGCTACCCTAATACACCCTGCTACCTCCCTCCTCTCCTCTCAGCACTCTGTTCCAAGCTGCTACCCTAATACACCTTGCTACCGCCCTCCTCTCCTCTCAGCACTCTGTTCCAAGCTGCTACCCTAATACACCTTGCTACCACCCTCCTCTCAGCACTCTGTTCCAAGCTGCTACCCTAATACACCTTGCTACCACCCTCCTCTCAGCACTCTGTTCCAAGCTGCTACCCTAATACACCTTGCTACCACCCTCCTCTCCTCTCAGCACTCTGTTCCAAGCTGCTACCCTAATACACCTTGCTACCACCCTCCTCTCCTCTCAGCACTCTGTTCCAAGCTGCTACCCTAATACACCTTGCTACCTCCCTCCTCTCCTCTCAGCACTCTGTTCCAAGCTGCTACCCTAATACACCTTGCTACCACCCTCCTCTCAGCACTCTGTTCCAAGCTGCTACCCTAATACACCTTGCTACCACCCTCCTCTCCTTTCAGCACTCTGTTCCAAGCTGCTACCCTAATACACCTTGCTACCACCCTCCTCTCAGCACTCTGTTCCAAGCTGCTACCCTAATACACCTTGCTACCTCCCTCCTCTCAGCACTCTGTTCCAAGCTGCTACCCTAATACACCTTGCTACCACCCTCCTCTCCTTTCAGCACTCTGTTCCAAGCTGCTACCCTAATACACCTTGCTACCACCCTCCTCTCAGCACTCTGTTCCAAGCTGCTACCCTAATACACCTTGCTACCACCCTCCTCTCCTCTCAGCACTCTGTTCCAAGCTGCTACCCTAATACACCTTGCTACCGCCCTCCTCTCCTCTCAGCACTCTGTTCCAAGCTGCTACCCTAACACGCCTTGCTACCACCCTCCTCTCAGCACTCTGTTCCAAGCTGCTACCCTAATACACCTTGCTACCACCCTCCTCTCCTCTCAGCACTCTGTTCCAAGCTGCTACCCTAATACACCTTGCTACCTCCCTCCTCTCCTCTCAGCACTCTGTTCCAAGCTGCTACCCTAATACACCTTGCTACCACCCTCCCCTCCTCTCAGCACTCTGTTCCAAGCTGCTACCCTAATACACCTTGCTACCTCCCTCCTCTCCTCTCAGCACTCTGTTCCAAGCTGCTACCCTAATACACCTTGCTACCACCCTCCTCTCAGCACTCTGTTCCAAGCTGCTACCCTAATACACCTTGCTACCTCCCTCCTCTCCTCTCAGCACTCTGTTCCAAGCTGCTACCCTAATACACCTTGCTACCACCCTCCTCTCCTCTCAGCACTCTGTTCCAAGCTGCTACCCTAATACACCTTGCTACCACCCTCCTCTCAGCACTCTGTTCCTAGCTGCTACCCTAATACACCTTGCTACCGCCCTCCTCTCAGCACTCTGTTCCAAGCTGCTACCCTAATACACCTTGCTACCACCCTCCTCTCCTCTCAGCACTCTGTTCCAAGCTGCTACCCTAATACACCTTGCTACCTCCCTCCTCTCCTCTCAGCACTCTGTTCCAAGCTGCTACCCTAATACACCTTGCTACCACCCTCCTCTCCTCTCAGCACTCTGTTCCAAGCTGCTACCCTAATACACCTTGCTACCTCCCTCCCCTCCTCTCAGCACTCTGTTCCAAGCTGCTACCCTAATACACCTTGCTACCGCCCTCCTCTCCTCTCAGCACTCTGTTCCTAGCTGCTACCCTAATACACCTTGCTACCTCCCTCCTCTCCTCTCAGCACTCTGTTCCAAGCTGCTACCCTAATACACCTTGCTACCACCCTCCTCTCAGCACTCTGTTCCAAGCTGCTACCCTAATACACCTTGCTACCACCCTCCTCTCCTCTCAGCACTCTGTTCCTAGCTGCTACCCTAATACACCTTGCTACCTCCCTCCTCTCCTCTCAGCACTCTGTTCCAAGCTGCTACCCTAATACACCTTGCTACCACCCTCCTCTCCTCTCAGCACTCTGTTCCAAGCTGCTACCCTAATACACCTTGCTACCACTCTCCTCTCAGCACTCTGTTCCAAGCTGCTACCCTAATACACCTTGCTACCACCCTCCTCTCAGCACTCTGTTCCAAGCTGCTACCCTAATACACCTTGCTACCTCCCTCCTCTCAGCACTCTGTTCCAAGCTGCTACCCTAATACACCTTGCTACCTCCCTCCTCTCAGCACTCTGTTCCTAGCTGCTACCCTAATACACCTTGCTACCTCCCTCCTCTCAGCACTCTGTTCCTAGCTGCTTCCCTAATACACCTTGCTACCTCCCTCCTCTCAGCACTCTGTTCCAAGCTGCTACCCTAATACACCTTGCTACCACCCTCCTCTCCTCTCAGCACTCTGTTCCAAGCTGCTACCCTAATACACCTTGCTACCACCCTCCTCTCCTCTCAGCACTCTGTTCCAAGCTGCTACCCTAATACACCTTGCTACCTCCCTCCTCTCCTCTCAGCACTCTGTTCCTAGCTGCTACCCTAATACACCTTGCTACCACCCTCCTCTCAGCACTCTGTTCCTAGCTGCTACCCTAATACACCTTGCTACCTCCCTCCTCTCAGCACTCTGTTCCAAGCTGCTACCCTAATACACCTTGCTACCACCCTCCTCTCCTCTCAGCACTCTGTTCCAAGCTGCTACCCTAATACACCTTGCTACCACCCTCCTCTCAGCACTCTGTTCCTAGCTGCTACCCTAATACACCTTGCTACCACCCTCCTCTCCTCTCAGCACTCTGTTCCAAGCTGCTACCCTAATACACCTTGCTACCTCCCTCCTCTCCTCTCAGCACTCTGTTCCAAGCTGCTACCCTAATACACCTTGCTACCACCCTCCTCTCCTCTCAGCACTCTGTTCCAAGCTGCTACCCTAATACACCTTGCTACCTCCCTCCTCTCCTCTCAGCACTCTGTTCCAAGCTGCTACCCTAATACACCTTGCTACCACCCTCCTCTCCTCTCAGCACTCTGTTCCAAGCTGCTACCCTAATACACCTTGCTACCACCCTCCTCTCCTCTCAGCACTCTGTTCCAAGCTGCTACCCTAATACACCTTGCTACCACCCTCCTCTCCTCTCAGCACTCTGTTCCAAGCTGCTACCCTAATACACCTTGCTACCACCCTCCTCTCCTCTCAGCACTCTGTTCCAAGCTGCTACCCTAATACACCTTGCTACCACCCTCCTCTCAGCGCTCTGTTCCAAGCTGCTACCCTAATACACCTTGCTACCTCCCTCCTCTCCTCTCAGCACTCTGTTCCAAGCTGCTACCCTAATACACCTTGCTACCACCCTCCTCTCCTCTCAGCACTCTGTTCCAAGCTGCTACCCTAATACACCTTGCTACCACCCTCCTCTCCTCTCAGCACTCTGTTCCAAGCTACTACCCTAATACACCTTGCTACCACCCTCCTCTCCTCTCAGCACTCTGTTCCAAGCTGCTACCCTAATACACCTTGCTACCACCCTCCTCTCAGCACTCTGTTCCAAGCTGCTACCCTAATACACCTTGCTACCACCCTCCTCTCCTCTCAGCACTCTGTTCCAAGCTGCTACCCTAATACACCTTGCTACCTCCCTCCTCTCCTCTCAGCGCTCTGTTCCAAGCTGCTACCCTAATACACCTTGCTACCACCCTCCTCTCCTCTCAGCACTCTGTTCCAAGCTGCTACCCTAATACACCTTGCTACCACCCTCCTCTCCTCTCAGCACTCTGTTCCAAGCTGCTACCCTAATACACCTTGCTACCACCCTCCTCTCCTCTCTGCACTCTGTTCCAAGCTGCTACCCTAATACACCTTGCTACCACCCTCCCCTCCTCTCAGCACTCTGTTCCAAGCTGCTACCCTAATACACCTTGCTACCACCCTCCTCTCCTCTCAGCACTCTGTTCCAAGCTGCTACCCTAATACACCTTGCTACCACCCTCCTCTCCTCTCAGCGCTCTGTTCCAAGCTGCTACCCTAATACACCCTGCTACCACCCTCCTCTCAGCACTCTGTTCCAAGCTGCTACCCTAATACACCTTGCTACCGCCCTCCTCTCCTCTCAGCACTCTGTTCCAAGCTGCTACCCTAATACACCTTGCTACCACCCTCCTCTCAGCACTCTGTTCCAAGCTGCTACCCTAATACACCTTGCTACCACCCTCCTCTCCTCTCAGCACTCTGTTCCAAGCTGCTACCCTAATACACCTTGCTACCACCCTCCTCTCCTCTCAGCGCTCTGTTCCAAGCTGCTACCCTAACACACCTTGCTACCACCCTCCCCTCCTCTCAGCACTCTGTTCCAAGCTGCTACCCTAATACACCTTGCTACCACCCTCCTCTCAGCGCTCTGTTCCAAGCTGCTACCCTAATACACCTTGCTACCACCCTCCTCTCCTCTCAGCACTCTGTTCCAAGCTGCTACCCTAATACACCTTGCTACCACCCTCCTCTCAGCACTCTGTTCCAAGCTGCTACCCTAATACACCTTGCTACCACCCTCCTCTCCTCTCAGCACTCTGTTCCAAGCTGCTACCCTAATACACCTTGCTACCACCCTCCTCTCCTCTCTGCACTCTGTTCCAAGCTGCTACCCTAATACACCTTGCTACCACCCTCCTCTCCTCTCAGCACTCTGTTCCAAGCTGCTACCCTAATACACCTTGCTACCTCCCTCCTCTCCTCTCAGCACTCTGTTCCAAGCTGCTACCCTAATACACCTTGCTACCTCCCTCCTCTCAGCACTCTGTTCCAAGCTGCTACCCTAATACACCCTGCTACCACCCTCCTCTCAGCGCTCTGTTCCAAGCTGCTACCCTAATACACCTTGCTACCGCCCTCCTCTCCTCTCAGCACTCTGTTCCAAGCTGCTACCCTAATACACCTTGCTACCACCCTCCTCTCAGCACTCTGTTCCAAGCTGCTACCCTAATACACCTTGCTACCACCCTCCTCTCCTCTCAGCACTCTGTTCCAAGCTGCTACCCTAATACACCTTGCTACCACCCTCCTCTCCTCTCAGCGCTCTGTTCCAAGCTGCTACCCTAACACACCTTGCTACCACCCTCCCCTCCTCTCAGCACTCTGTTCCAAGCTGCTACCCTAATACACCTTGCTACCACCCTCCTCTCAGCGCTCTGTTCCAAGCTGCTACCCTAATACACCTTGCTACCACCCTCCTCTCCTCTCAGCACTCTGTTCCAAGCTGCTACCCTAATACACCTTGCTACCACCCTCCTCTCAGCACTCTGTTCCAAGCTGCTACCCTAATACACCTTGCTACCACCCTCCTCTCCTCTCAGCACTCTGTTCCAAGCTGCTACCCTAATACACCTTGCTACCACCCTCCTCTCCTCTCTGCACTCTGTTCCAAGCTGCTACCCTAATACACCTTGCTACCACCCTCCTCTCCTCTCAGCACTCTGTTCCAAGCTGCTACCCTAATACACCTTGCTACCACCCTCCTCTCAGCACTCTGTTCCAAGCTGCTACCCTAATACACCTTGCTACCACCCTCCTCTCCTCTCAGCACTCTGTTCCAAGCTGCTACCCTAATACACCTTGCTACCTCCCTCCTCTCAGCACTCTGTTCCAAGCTGCTACCCTAATACACCCTGCTACCACCCTCCTCTCAGCTCTCTGTTCCAAGCTGCTACCCTAATACACCTTGCTACCACCCTCCTCTCCTCTCAGCACTCTGTTCCAAGCTGCTACCCTAATACACCTTGCTACCACCCTCCTCTCAGCACTCTGTTCCAAGCTGCTACCCTAATACACCTTGCTACCACCCTCCTCTCCTCTCAGCACTCTGTTCCAAGCTGCTACCCTAATACACCTTGCTACCACCCTCCTCTCCTCTCAGCACTCTGTTCCAAGCTGCTACCCTAATACACCTTGCTACCTCCCTCCTCTCCTCTCAGCACTCTGTTCCAAGCTGCTACCCTAATACACCTTGCTACCACCCTCCCCTCCTCTCAGCACTCTGTTCCAAGCTGCTACCCTAATACACCTTGCTACGACCCTCCTCTCAGCACTCTGTTCCAAGCTGCTACCCTATTACACCTTGCTACCACCCTCCTCTCCTCTCAGCACTCTGTTCCAAGCTGCTACCCTAATACACCTTGCTACCACCATCCCCTCCTCTCAGCACTCTGTTCCAAGCTGCTACCCTAATACACCTTGCTACCACCCTCCTCTCAGCACTCTGTTCCAAGCTGCTACCCTAATACACCTTGCTACCACCCTCCTCTCCTCTCTGCACTCTGTTCCAAGCTGCTACCCTAATACACCTTGCTACCTCCCTCCCCTCCTCTCAGCACTCTGTTCCAAGCTGCTACCCTAATACACCTTGCTACCATCCTCCCCTCCTCTCAGCACTCTGTTCCAAGCTGCTACCCTAATACACCTTGCTACCACCCTCCTCTCCTCTCAGCACTCTGTTCCAAGCTGCTACCCTAATACACCTTGCTACCACCCTCCTCTCCTCTCAGCACTCTGTTCCAAGCTGCTACCCTAATACACCTTGCTACCTCCCTCCTCTCCTCTCAGCACTCTGTTCCAAGCTGCTACCCTAATACACCTTGCTACCACCCTCCTCTCCTCTCAGCACTCTGTTCCAAGCTGCTACCCTAATACACCTTGCTACCACCCTCCTCTCCTCTCAGCACTCTGTTCCAAGCTGCTACCCTAATACACCTTGCTACCACCCTCCTCTCCTCTCAGCACTCTGTTCCAAGCTGCTACCCTAATACACCTTGCTACCTCCCTCCTCTCAGCACTCTGTTCCAAGCTGCTACCCTAATACACCTTGCTACCACCCTCCTCTCCTCTCAGCACTCTGTTCCAAGCTGCTACCCTAATACACCTTGCTACCACCCTCCTCTCCTCTCAGCACTCTGTTCCAAGCTGCTACCCTAATACACCTTGCTACCTCCCTCGTCTCCTCTCAGCACTCTGTTCCAAGCTGCTACCCTAATACACCTTGCTACCACCCTCCTCTCCTCTCAGCACTCTGTTCCAAGCTGCTACCCTAATATACCTTGCTACCGCCCTCCTCTCCTCTCAGCACTCTGTTCCAAGCTGCTACCCTAATACACCTTGCTACCACCCTCCCCTCCTCTCAGCACTCTGTTCCAAGCTGCTACCCTAATACACCTTGCTACCACCCTCCTCTCCTCTCAGCACTCTGTTCCAAGCTGCTACCCTAATACACCTTGCTACCACCCTCCTCTCCTCTCAGCACTCTGTTCCAAGCTGCTACCCTAATACACCTTGCTACCACCCTCCTCTCAGCACTCTGTTCCAAGCTGCTACCCTAATACACCTTGCTACCGCCCTCCCCTCCTCTCAGCACTCTGTTCCAAGCTGCTACCCTAATACACCTTGCTACCACCCTCCTCTCCTCTCAGCACTCTGTTCCAAGCTGCTACCCTAATACACCTTGCTACCACCCTCCCCTCCTCTCAGCACTCTGTTCCAAGCTGCTACCCTAATACACCTTGCTACCACCCTCCCCTCCTCTCAGCACTCTGTTCCAAGCTGCTACCCTAATACACCTTGCTACCACCCTCCCCTCCTCTCAGCACTCTGTTCCAAGCTGCTACCCTAATACACCTTGCTACCACCCTCCCCTCCTCTCAGCACTCTGTTCCAAGCTGCTACCCTAATACACCTTGCTACCACCCTCCTCTCCTCTCATCACTCTGTTCCAAGCTGCTACCCTAATACACCTTGCTACCTCCCTCCTCTCAGCGCTCTGTTCCAAGCTGCTACCCTAATACACCTTGCTACCACCCTCCTCTCCTCTCAGCACTCTGTTCCAAGCTGCTACCCTAATACACCTTGCTACCACCCTCCTCTCCTCTCAGCACTCTGTTCCAAGCTGCTACCCAAATACACCTTGCTACCTCCCTCCTCTCCTCTCAGCACTCTGTTCCAAGCTGCTACCCTAATACACCTTGCTACCACCCTCCTCTCCTCTCAGCACTCTGTTCCAAGCTGCTACCCTAATACACCTTGCTACCACCCTCCTCTCCTCTCAGCACTCTGTTCCAAGCTGCTACCCTAATACACCTTGCTACCACCCTCCTCTCCTCTCAGCACTCTGTTCCAAGCTGCTACCCTAATACACCTTGCTACCACCCTCCTCTCCTCTCAGCACTCTGTTCCTAGCTGCTACCCTAATACACCTTGCTACCACCCTCCTCTCCTCTCAGCACTCTGTTCCAAGCTGCTACCCTAATACACCTTGCTACCGCCATCCCCTCCTCTCCTCTCAGCACTCTGTTCCAAGCTGCTACCCTAATACACCTTGCTACCGCCCTCCTCTCCTCTCAGCACTCTGTTCCAAGCTGCTACCCTAATACACCTTGATAACCACCCTCCTCTCCTCTCAGCACTCTGTTCCAAGCTGCTACCCTAATAAACCTTGCTACCACCCTCCTCTCAGCACTCTGTTCCAAGCTGCTACCCTAATACACCTTGCTACCACCCTCCTCTCCTCTCAGCACTCTGTTCCTAGCTGCTACCCTAATACACCTTGCTACCACCCTCCTCTCCTCTCAGCACTCTGTTCCAAGCTGCTACCCTAATACACCTTGCTACCACCCTCCTCTCCTCTCAGCACTCTGTTCCAAGCTGCTACCCTAATACACCTTGCTACCACCCTCCTCTCCTCTCAGCACTCTGTTCCTAGCTGCTACCCTAATACACCTTGCTACCACCCTCCTCTCCTCTCAGCACTCTGTTCCAAGCTGCTACCCTAATACACCTTGATACCGCCATCCCCTCCTCTCCTCTCAGCACTCTGTTCCAAGCTGCTACCCTAATACACCTTGCTACCGCCCTCCTCTCCTCTCAGCACTCTGTTCCAAGCTGCTACCCTAATACACCTTGATAACCACCCTCCTCTCCTCTCAGCACTCTGTTCCAAGCTGCTACCCTAATAAACCTTGCTACCACCCTCCTCTCAGCACTCTGTTCCAAGCTGCTACCCTAATACACCTTGCTACCACCCTCCTCTCCTCTCAGCACTCTGTTCCAAGCTGCTACCCTAATACACCTTGCTACCACCCTCCTCTCCTCTCAGCACTCTGTTCCAAGCTACTACCCTAATACACCTTGCTACCACCCTCCTCTCCTCTCAGCACTCTGTTCCAAGCTGCTACCCTAATACACCTTGCTACCACCCTCCTCTCCTCTCAGCACTCTGTTCCAAGCTGCAACCCTAATACACCTTGCTACCTCCCTCCTCTCCTCTCAGCACTCTGTTCCAAGCTGCTACCCTAATACACCTTGCTACCTCCCTCCTCTCCTCTCAGCACTCTGTTCCAAGCTGCTACCCTAATACACCTTGCTACCACCCTCCTCTCCTCTCAGCACTCTGTTCCAAGCTGCTACCCTAATACACCTTGCTACCACCCTCCTCTCCTCTCAGCACTCTGTTCCAAGCTGCTACCCTAATACACCTTGCTACCACCCTCCTCTCCTCTCAGCACTCTGTTCCAAGCTGCTACCCTAATACACCTTGCTACCTCCCTCCTCTCAGCACTCTGTTCCAAGCTGCTACCCTAATACACCTTGCTACCACCCTCCTCTCCTCTCAGCACTCTGTTCCAAGCTGCTACCCTAATACACCTTGCTACCACCCTCCTCTCCTCTCAGCACTCTGTTCCAAGCTGCTACCCTAATACACCTTGCTACCTCCCTCGTCTCCTCTCAGCACTCTGTTCCAAGCTGCTACCCTAATACACCTTGCTACCACCCTCCTCTCCTCTCAGCACTCTGTTCCAAGCTGCTACCCTAATACACCTTGCTACCGCCCTCCCCTCCTCTCAGCACTCTGTTCCAAGCTGCTACCCTAATACACCTTGCTACCGCCCTCCTCTCCTCTCAGCACTCTGTTCCAAGCTGCTACCCTAATACACCTTGCTACCACCCTCCCCTCCTCTCAGCACTCTGTTCCAAGCTGCTACCCTAATACACCTTGCTACCACCCTCTTCTCCTCTCAGCACTCTGTTCCAAGCTGCTACCCTAATACACCTTGCTACCACCCTCCTCTCCTCTCAGCACTCTGTTCCAAGCTGCTACCCTAATACACCTTGCTACCACCCTCCTCTCAGCACTCTGTTCCAAGCTGCTACCCTAATACACCTTGCTACCGCCCTCCCCTCCTCTCAGCACTCTGTTCCAAGCTGCTACCCTAATACACCTTGCTACCACCCTCCTCTCCTCTCAGCACTCTGTTCCAAGCTGCTACCCTAATACACCTTGCTACCACCCTCCCCTCCTCTCAGCACTCTGTTCCAAGCTGCTACCCTAATACACCTTGCTACCACCCTCCCCTCCTCTCAGCACTCTGTTCCAAGCTGCTACCCTAATACACCTTGCTACCACCCTCCCCTCCTCTCAGCACTCTGTTCCAAGCTGCTACCCTAATACACCTTGCTACCACCCTCCCCTCCTCTCAGCACTCTGTTCCAAGCTGCTACCCTAATACACCTTGCTACCACCCTCCTCTCCTCTCAGCACTCTGTTCCAAGCTGCTACCCTAATACACCTTGCTACCTCCCTCCTCTCAGCGCTCTGTTCCAAGCTGCTACCCTAATACACCTTGCTACCACCCTCCTCTCCTCTCAGCACTCTGTTCCAAGCTGCTACCCTAATACACCTTGCTACCACCCTCCTCTCCTCTCAGCACTCTGTTCCAAGCTGCTACCCAAATACACCTTGCTACCACCCTCCTCTCAGCGCTCTGTTCCAAGCTGCTACCCTAATACACCTTGCTACCACCCTCCTCTCCTCTCAGCACTCTGTTCCAAGCTGCTACCCTAATACACCTTGCTACCGCCATCCCCTCCTCTCCTCTCAGCACTCTGTTCCAAGCTGCTACCCTAATACACCTTGCTACCGCCCTCCTCTCCTCTCAGCACTCTGTTCCAAGCTGCTACCCTAATACACCTTGATAACCACCCTCCTCTCCTCTCAGCACTCTGTTCCAAGCTGCTACCCTAATAAACCTTGCTACCACCCTCCTCTCAGCACTCTGTTCCAAGCTGCTACCCTAATACACCTTGCTACCACCCTCCTCTCCTCTCAGCACTCTGTTCCAAGCTGCTACCCTAATACACCTTGCTACCGCCCTCCCCTCCTCTCAGCACTCTGTTCCAAGCTGCTACCCTAATACACCTTGCTACCACCCTCCTCTCCTCTCAGCACTCTGTTCCAAGCTGCTACCCTAATAAACCTTGCTACCACCCTCCTCTCCTCTCAGCACTCTGTTCCAAGCTGCTACCCTAATAAACCTTGCTACCTCCCTCCTCTCAGCACTCTGTTCCAAGCTGCTACCCTAATACACCTTGCTACCGCCCTCCTCTCCTCTCAGCACTCTGTTCCAAGCTGCTACCCTAATACACCTTGCTACCTCCCTCCTCTCAGCACTCTGTTCCAAGCTGCTACCCTAATACACCTTGCTACCTCCCTCCTCTCAGCACTCTGTTCCAAGCTGCTACCCTAATACACCTTGCTACCACCCTCCTCTCCTCTCAGCACTCTGTTCCAAGCTGCTACCCTAATACACCTTGCTACCTCCCTCCTCTCCTCTCAGCACTCTGTTCCAAGCTGCTACCCTAATACACCTTGCTACCACCCTCCTCTCCTCTCAGCACTCTGTTCCAAGCTGCTACCCTAATACACCTTGCTACCTCCCTCCTCTCCTCTCAGCACTCTGTTCCAAGCTGCCACCCTAATACACCTTGCTACCGCCCTCCTCTCAGCACTCTGTTCCAAGCTGCTACCCTAATACACCTTGCTACCGCCCTCCTCTCCTCTCAGCACTCTGTTCCAAGCTGCTACCCTAATACACCTTGCTACCACCCTCCTCTCCTCTCAGCACTCTGTTCCAAGCTGCTACCCTAATACACCTTGCTACCACCCTCCTCTCCTCTCAGCACTCTGTTCCAAGCTGCTACCCTAATACACCTTGCTACCTCCCTCCTCTCCTCTCAGCACTCTGTTCCAAGCTGCTACCCTAATACACCTTGCTACCACCCTCCTCTCCTCTCAGCACTCTGTTCCAAGCTGCTACCCTAATACACCTTGCTACCTCCCTCCTCTCCTCTCAGCACTCTGTTCCAAGCTGCTACCCTAATACACCTTGCTACCACCCTCCCCTCCTCTCAGCACTCTGTTCCAAGCTGCTACCCTAATACACCTTGCTACCTCCGTCCTCTCAGCACTCTGTTCCAAGCTGCTACCCTAATACACCTTGCTACCACCCTCCTCTCCTCTCAGCACTCTGTTCCAAGCTGCTACCCTAATACACCCTGCTACCACCCTCCTCTCCTCTCAGCACTCTGTTCCAAGCTGCTACCCTAATACACCTTGCTACCGCCCTCCTCTCCTCTCAGCACTCTGTTCCAAGCTGCTACCCTAATACACCTTGCTACCACCCTCCTCTCCTCTCAGCACTCTGTTCCAAGCTGCTACCCTAATACACCTTGCTACCTCCCTCCTCTCCTCTCAGCACTCTGTTCCAAGCTGCTACCCTAATACACCTTGCTACCACCCTCCTCTCAGCACTCTGTTCCAAGCTGCTACCCTAATACACCTTGCTACCTCCCTCCTCTCAGCACTCTGTTCCAAGCTGCTACCCTAATACACCTTGCTACCTCCCTCCTCTCCTCTCAGCACACTGTTCCAAGCTGCTACCCTAATACACCTTGCTACCACCCTCCTCTCCTCTCAGCACTCTGTTCCAAGCTGCTACCCTAATACACCTTGCTACCTCCCTCCTCTCCTCTCAGCACTCTGTTCCAAGCTGCTACCCTATTACACCTTGCTACCTCCCTCCTCTCCTCTCAGCACTCTGTTCCAAGCTGCTACCCTATTACACCTTGCTACCTCCCTCCTCTCCTCTCAGCACTCTGTTCCAAGCTGCCACCCTAATACACCTTGCTACCGCCCTCCTCTCAGCACTCTGTTCCAAGCTGCTACCCTAATACACCTTGCTACCGCCCTCCTCTCCTCTCAGCACTCTGTTCCAAGCTGCTACCCTAATACACCTTGCTACCACCCTCCTCTCCTCTCAGCACTCTGTTCCAAGCTGCTACCCTAATACACCTTGCTACCACCCTCCTCTCCTCTCAGCACTCTGTTCCAAGCTGCTACCCTAATACACCTTGCTACCTCCCTCCTCTCCTCTCAGCACTCTGTTCCAAGCTGCTACCCTAATACACCTTGCTACCACCCTCCTCTCCTCTCAGCACTCTGTTCCAAGCTGCTACCCTAATACACCTTGCTACCTCCCTCCTCTCCTCTCAGCACTCTGTTCCAAGCTGCCACCCTAATACACCTTGCTACCGCCCTCCTCTCAGCACTCTGTTCCAAGCTGCTACCCTAATACACCTGGCTACCGCCCTCCTCTCCTCTCAGCACTCTGTTCCAAGCTGCTACCCTAATACACCTTGCTACCACCCTCCTCTCCTCTCAGCACTCTGTTCCAAGCTGCTACCCTAATACACCTTGCTACCTCCCTCCTCTCCTCTCAGCACTCTGTTCCAAGCTGCTACCCTAATACACCTTGCTACCACCCTCCCCTCCTCTCAGCACTCTGTTCCAAGCTGCTACCCTAATACACCTTGCTACCTCCGTCCTCTCAGCACTCTGTTCCAAGCTGCTACCCTAATACACCTTGCTACCACCCTCCTCTCCTCTCAGCACTCTGTTCCAAGCTGCTACCCTAATACACCTTGCTACCACCCTCCTCTCCTCTCAGCACTCTGTTCCAAGCTGCTACCCTAATACACCCTGCTACCACCCTCCTCTCCTCTCAGCACTCTGTTCCAAGCTGCTACCCTAATACACCTTGCTACCGCCCTCCTCTCCTCTCAGCACTCTGTTCCAAGCTGCTACCCTAATACACCTTGCTACCACCCTCCTCTCCTCTCAGCACTCTGTTCCAAGCTGCTACCCTAATACACCTTGCTACCTCCCTCCTCTCCTCTCAGCACTCTGTTCCAAGCTGCTACCCTAATACACCTTGCTACCACCCTCCTCTCAGCACTCTGTTCCAAGCTGCTACCCTAATACACCTTGCTACCTCCCTCCTCTCAGCACTCTGTTCCAAGCTGCTACCCTAATACACCTTGCTACCTCCCTCCTCTCCTCTCAGCACTCTGTTCCAAGCTGCTACCCTATTACACCTTGCTACCTCCCTCCTCTCCTCTCAGCACTCTGTTCCAAGCTGCTACCCTATTACACCTTGCTACCTCCCTCCTCTCCTCTCAGCACTCTGTTCCAAGCTGCTACCCTAATACACCTTGCTACCTCCTCTCCTCTCAGCACTCTGTTCCAAGCTGCTACCCTAATACACCTTGCTACCTCCTCTCCTCTCAGCACTCTGTTCCAAGCTGCTACCCTAATACACCTTGCTACCTCCCTCCTCTCAGCACTCTGTTCCAAACTTCTACCCTAATACACCTTGCTACCACCCTCCTCTCCTCTCAGCACTCTGTTCCAAGCTGCTACACTAATACACCTTGCTACCTCCCTCCTCTCCTCTCAGCAGTCTTTTCCAAGCTGCTACCCTAATACACCTTGCTACCTCCCTCCTCTCAGCACTCTGTTCCAAGCTGCTACCCTAATACACCTTGCTACCACCCTCCTCTCCTCTCAGCACTCTGTTCCAAGCTGCTACCCTAATACACCTTGCTACCACCCTCCTCTCCTCTCAGCACTCTGTTCCAAGCTGCTACCCTAATACACCTTGCTACCTCCCTCCTCTCAGCACTCTGTTCCAAGCTGCTACCTTAATACACCTTGCTACCACCCTCCTCTCCTCTCAGCACTCTGTTCCAAGCTGCTACCTTAATACACCTTGCTACCACCCTCCTCTCCTCTCAGCACTCTGTTCCAAGCTGCTACCCTAATACACCTTGCTACCACCCTCCTCTCAGCACTCTGTTCCAAGCTGCTACCTTAATACACCTTGCTACCACCCTCCTCTCCTCTCAGCACTCTGTTCCAAGCTGCTACCTTAATACACCTTGCTACCACCCTCCTCTCCTCTCAGCACTCTGTTCCAAGCTGCTACCCTAATACACCTTGCTACCACCCTCCTCTCAGCGCTCTGTTCCAAGCTGCTACCCTAATACACCTTGCTACCTCCCTCCTCTCAGCACTCTGTTCCAAGCTGCTACCCTAATACACCTTGCTACCACCCTCCTCTCCTCTCAGCACTCTGTTCCAAGCTGCTACCCTAATACACCTTGCTACCGCCCTCCTCTCAGCACTCTGTTCCAAGCTGCTACCCTAATACACCTTGCTACCACCATCCTCTCCTCTCAGCACTCTGTTCCAAGCTGCTACCCTAATACACCTTGCTACCACCCTCCCCTCCTCTCAGCGCTCTGTTCCAAGCTGCTACCCTAATACACCTTGCTACCACCCTCCTCTCAGCACTCTGTTCCAAGCTGCTACCCTAATACACCTTTCTACCACCCTCCTCTCCTCTCAGCACTCTGTTCCAAGCTGCTACCCTAATACACCTTGCTACCTCCCTCCTCTCCTCTCAGCACTCTGTTCCAAGCTGCTACCCTAATACACCTTGCTACCTCCCTCCTCTCAGCACTCTGTTCCAAGCTGCTACCCTAATACACCTTGCTACCACCCTCCTCTCAGCACTCTGTTCCAAGCTGCTACCCTAATACACCTTGCTACCACCCTCCTCTCCTCTCAGCACTCTGTTCCAAGCTGCTACCCTAATACACCTTGCTACCACCCTCCTCTCAGCACTCTGTTCCAAGCTGCTACCCTAATACACCTTGCTACCGCACTCCTCTCCTCTCAGCACTCTGTTCCTAGCTGCTACCCTAATACACCTTGCTACCACCCTCCTCTCCTCTCAGCACTCTGTTCCAAGCTGCTACCCTAATACACCTTGCTACCACCCTCCTCTCCTCTCAGCACTCTGTTCCAAGCTGCTACCCTAATACACCTTGCTACCACCCTCCTCTCCTCTCAGCACTCTGTTCCAAGCTGCTACCCTAATACACCTTGCTACCACCCTCCTCTCAGCGCTCTGTTCCAAGCTGCTACCCTAATACACCTTGCTACCTCCCTCCTCTCCTCTCAGCACTCTGTTCCAAGCTGCTACCCTAATACACCTTGCTACCACCCTCCTCTCAGCACTCTGTTCCAAGCTGCTACCCTAATACACCTTGCTACCACCCTCCTCTCCTCTCAGCACTCTGTTCCAAGCTGCTACCCTAATACACCTTGCTACCTCCCTCCTCTCCTCTCAGCACTCTGTTCCAAGCTGCTACCCTAATACACCTTGCTACCACCCTCCTCTCAGCACTCTGTTCCAAGCTGCTACCCTAATACACCTTGCTACCACCCTCCTCTCCTCTCAGCACTCTGTTCCAAGCTGCTACCCTAATACACCTTGCTACCACCCTCCTCTCCTCTCAGCACTCTGTTCCTAGCTGCTACCCTAATACACCTTGCTACCTCCCTCCCCTCCTCTCAGCACTCTGTTCCAAGCTGCTACCCTAATACACCTTGCTACCACCCTCCTCTCCTCTCAGCACTCTGTTCCAAGCTGCTACCCTAATACACCTTGCTACCACCCTCCTCTCAGCACTCTGTTCCAAGCTGCTACCCTAATACACCTTGCTACCACCCTCCTCTCCTCTCAGCACTCTGTTCCAAGCTGCTACCCTAATACACCTTGCTACCACCCTCCTCTCCTCTCAGCACTCTGTTCCTAGCTGCTACCCTAATACACCTTGCTACCTCCCTCCTCTCCTCTCAGCACTCTGTTCCAAGCTGCTACCCTAATACACCTTGCTACCTCCCTCCTCTCCTCTCAGCACTCTGTTCCAAGCTGCTACCCTAATACACCTTGCTACCTCCCTCCTCTCAGCACTCTGTTCCAAGCTGCTACCCTAATACACCTTGCAACCTCCCTCCTCTCCTCTCAGCACTCTGTTCCAAGCTGCTACCCTAATACACCTTGCTACCTCCCTCCTCTCAGCACTCTGTTCCAAGCTGCTACCCTAATACCACTTGCTACCACCCTCCTCTCAGCACTCTGTTCCAAGCTGCTACCCTAATACACCTTGCTACCTCCCTCCTCTCAGCACTCTGTTCCAAGCTGCTACCCTAATACACCTTGCTACCTCCCTCCTCTCCTCTCAGCACTCTGTTCCAAGCTGCTACCCTAATACACCTTGCTACCGCCCTCCTCTCCTCTCAGCACTCTGTTCCAAGCTGCTACCCTAATACACCTTGCTACCGCCCTCCCCTCCTCTCAGCACTCTGTTCCAAGCTGCTACCCTAATACACCTTGCTACCTCCCTCCTCTCAGCACTCTATTCCAAGCTGCTACCCTAATACACCTTGCTACCTCCCTCCTCTCAGCACTCTGTTCCAAGCTGCTACCCTAATACACCTTGCTACCACCCTCCCCTCCTCTCAGCACTCTGTTCCAAGCTGCTACCCTAATACACCTTGCTACCACCCTCCTCTCCTCTCAGCACTCTGTTCCAAGCTGCTACCCTAATACATCTTGCTACCTCCCTCCTCTCCTCTCAGCACTCTGTTCCAAGCTGCTACCCTAATACACCTTGCTACCTCCCTCCTCTCAGCACTCTGTTCCAAGCTGCTACCCTAATACACCTTGCTACCTCCCTCCTCTCCTCTCAGCACTCTGTTCCAAGCTGCTACCCTAATACACCTTGCTACCTCCCTCCTCTCCTCTCAGCACTCTGTTCCAAGCTGCTACCCTAATACACCTTGCTACCTCCCTCCTCTCAGCACTCTGTTCCTAGCTGCTACCCTAATACACCTTGCTACCACCCTCCTCTCCTCTCAGCACTCTGTTCCAAGCTGCTACCCTAATACACCTTGCTACCTCCCTCCTCTCAGCACTCTGTTCCAAGCTGCTACCCTAATACACCTTGCTACCTCCCTCCTCTCCTCTCAGCACTCTGTTCCAAGCTGCTACCCTAATACACCTTGCTACCACCCTCCTCTCAGCACTCTGTTCCAAGCTGCTACCCTAATACACCTTGCTACCTCCCTCCTCTCCTCTCAGCACTCTGTTCCAAGCTGCTACCCTAATACACCTTGCTACCTCCCTCCTCTCAGCACTCTGTTCCAAGCTGCTACCCTAATACACCTTGCTACCTCCCTCCTCTCCTCTCAGCACTCTGTTCCAAGCTGCTACCCTAATACACCTTGCTACCTCCCTCCTCTCAGCACTCTGTTCCAAGCTGCTACCCTAATACACCTTGCTACCTCCCTCCTCTCAGCACTCTGTTCCTAGCTGCTACCCTAATACACCTTGCTACCTCCCTCCTCTCAGCACTCTGTTCCAAGCTGCTACCCTAATACACCTTGCTACCACCCTCCTCTCAGCACTCTGTTCCAAGCTGCTACCCTAATACACCTTGCTACCACCCTCCTCTCCTCTCAGCACTCTGTTCCAAGCTGCTACCCTAATACACCTTGCTACCTCCCTCCTCTCCTCTCAGCACTCTGTTCCAAGCTGCTACCCTAATACACCTTGCTACCACCCTCCTCTCCTCTCAGCACTCTGTTCCAAGCTGCTACCCTAATACACCTTGCTACCACCCTCCTCTCAGCGCTCTGTTCCAAGCTGCTACCCTAATACACCTTGCTACCTCCCTCCTCTCCTCTCAGCACTCTGTTCCAAGCTGCTACCCTAATACACCTTGCTACCACCCTCCTCTCAGCACTCTGTTCCAAGCTGCTACCCTAATACACCTTGCTACCACCCTCCTCTCCTCTCAGCACTCTGTTCCAAGCTGCTACCCTAATACACCTTGCTACCTCCCTCCTCTCCTCTCAGCACTCTGTTCCAAGCTGCTACCCTAATACACCTTGCTACCACCCTCCTCTCAGCACTCTGTTCCAAGCTGCTACCCTAATACACCTTGCTACCACCCTCCTCTCCTCTCAGCACTCTGTTCCAAGCTGCTACCCTAATACACCTTGCTACCACCCTCCTCTCCTCTCAGCACTCTGTTCCTAGCTGCTACCCTAATACACCTTGCTACCTCCCTCCCCTCCTCTCAGCACTCTGTTCCAAGCTGCTACCCTAATACACCTTGCTACCACCCTCCTCTCCTCTCAGCACTCTGTTCCAAGCTGCTACCCTAATACACCTTGCTACCACCCTCCTCTCAGCACTCTGTTCCAAGCTGCTACCCTAATACACCTTGCTACCACCCTCCTCTCCTCTCAGCACTCTGTTCCAAGCTGCTACCCTAATACACCTTGCTACCACCCTCCTCTCCTCTCAGCACTCTGTTCCTAGCTGCTACCCTAATACACCTTGCTACCTCCCTCCTCTCCTCTCAGCACTCTGTTCCAAGCTGCTACCCTAATACACCTTGCTACCTCCCTCCTCTCCTCTCAGCACTCTGTTCCAAGCTGCTACCCTAATACACCTTGCTACCTCCCTCCTCTCAGCACTCTGTTCCAAGCTGCTACCCTAATACACCTTGCAACCTCCCTCCTCTCCTCTCAGCACTCTGTTCCAAGCTGCTACCCTAATACACCTTGCTACCTCCCTCCTCTCAGCACTCTGTTCCAAGCTGCTACCCTAATACCACTTGCTACCACCCTCCTCTCAGCACTCTGTTCCAAGCTGCTACCCTAATACACCTTGCTACCTCCCTCCTCTCAGCACTCTGTTCCAAGCTGCTACCCTAATACACCTTGCTACCTCCCTCCTCTCCTCTCAGCACTCTGTTCCAAGCTGCTACCCTAATACACCTTGCTACCGCCCTCCTCTCCTCTCAGCACTCTGTTCCAAGCTGCTACCCTAATACACCTTGCTACCACCCTCCCCTCCTCTCAGCACTCTGTTCCAAGCTGCTACCCTAATACACCTTGCTACCTCCCTCCTCTCAGCACTCTATTCCAAGCTGCTACCCTAATACACCTTGCTACCTCCCTCCTCTCAGCACTCTGTTCCAAGCTGCTACCCTAATACACCTTGCTACCACCCTCCCCTCCTCTCAGCACTCTGTTCCAAGCTGCTACCCTAATACACCTTGCTACCACCCTCCTCTCCTCTCAGCACTCTGTTCCAAGCTGCTACCCTAATACATCTTGCTACCTCCCTCCTCTCCTCTCAGCACTCTGTTCCAAGCTGCTACCCTAATACACCTTGCTACCTCCCTCCTCTCAGCACTCTGTTCCAAGCTGCTACCCTAATACACCTTGCTACCTCCCTCCTCTCCTCTCAGCACTCTGTTCCAAGCTGCTACCCTAATACACCTTGCTACCTCCCTCCTCTCCTCTCAGCACTCTGTTCCAAGCTGCTACCCTAATACACCTTGCTACCTCCCTCCTCTCAGCACTCTGTTCCTAGCTGCTACCCTAATACACCTTGCTACCACCCTCCTCTCCTCTCAGCACTCTGTTCCAAGCTGCTACCCTAATACACCTTGCTACCTCCCTCCTCTCAGCACTCTGTTCCAAGCTGCTACCCTAATACACCTTGCTACCTCCCTCCTCTCCTCTCAGCACTCTGTTCCAAGCTGCTACCCTAATACACCTTGCTACCACCCTCCTCTCAGCACTCTGTTCCAAGCTGCTACCCTAATACACCTTGCTACCTCCCTCCTCTCCTCTCAGCACTCTGTTCCAAGCTGCTACCCTAATACACCTTGCTACCTCCCTCCTCTCAGCACTCTGTTCCAAGCTGCTACCCTAATACACCTTGCTACCTCCCTCCTCTCCTCTCAGCACTCTGTTCCAAGCTGCTACCCTAATACACCTTGCTACCTCCCTCCTCTCAGCACTCTGTTCCAAGCTGCTACCCTAATACACCTTGCTACCTCCCTCCTCTCAGCACTCTGTTCCTAGCTGCTACCCTAATACACCTTGCTACCTCCCTCCTCTCAGCACTCTGTTCCAAGCTGCTACCCTAATACACCTTGCTACCACCCTCCTCTCAGCACTCTGTTCCAAGCTGCTACCCTAATACACCTTGCTACCACCCTCCTCTCCTCTCAGCACTCTGTTCCAAGCTGCTACCCTAATACACCTTGCTACCTCCCTCCTCTCCTCTCAGCACTCTGTTCCAAGCTGCTACCCTAATACACCTTGCTACCACCCTCCTCTCCTCTCAGCACTCTGTTCCAAGCTGCTACCCTAATACACCTTGCTACCTCCCTCCTCTCCTCTCAGCGCTCTGTTCCTAGCTGCTACCCTAATACACCTTGCTACCTCCCTCCTCTCCTCTCAGCACTCTGTTCCAAGCTGCTACCCTAATACACCTTGCTACCTCCCTCCTCTCAGCACTCTGTTCCAAGCTGCTACCCTAATACACCTTGCTACCACCCTCCTCTCCTCTCAGCACTCTGTTCCAAGCTGCTACCCTAATACACCTTGCTACCTCCCTCCTCTCCTCTCAGCACTCTGTTCCAAGCTGCTACCCTAATACACCTTGCTACCTCCCTCCTCTCCTCTCAGCACTCTGTTCCAAGCTGCTACCCTAATACACCTTGCTACCACCCTCCTCTCCTCTCAGCACTCTGTTCCAAGCTGCTACCCTAATACACCTTGCTACCACTCTCCTCTCAGCACTCTGTTCCAAGCTGCTACCCTAATACACCTTGCTACCACCCTCCTCTCCTCTCAGCACTCTGTTCCAAGCTGCTACCCTAATACACCTTGCTACCACCCTCCTCTCCTCTCAGCACTCTGTTCCAAGCTGCTACCCTAATACACCTTGCTACCTCCCTCCTCTCAGCACTCTGTTCCAAGCTGCTACCCTAATACACCTTGCTACCTCCCTCCTCTCAGCACTCTGTTCCAAGCTGCTACCCTAATACACCTTGCTACCACCCTCCTCTCCTCTCAGCACTCTGTTCCAAGCTGCTACCCTAATACACCTTGCTACCTCCCTCCTCTCAGCACTCTGTTCCAAGCTGCTACCCTAATACACCTTGCTACCTCCCTCCTCTCAGCACTCTGTTCCAAGCTGCTACCCTAATACACCTTGCTACCACCCTCCCCTCCTCTCAGCACTCTGTTCCAAGCTGCTACCCTAATACACCTTGCTACCTCCCTCCTCTCAGCACTCTATTCCAAGCTGCTACCCTAATACACCTTGCTACCTCCCTCCTCTCCTCTCAGCACTCTGTTCCAAGCTGCTACCCTAATACACCTTGCTACCTCCCTCCTCTCAGCACTCTGTTCTAAGCTGCTACCCTAATACACCTTGCTACCTCCCTCCTCTCAGCACTCTGTTCCAAGCTGCTACCCTAATACACCTTGCTACCACCCTCCTCTCCTCTCAGCACTCTGTTCCAAGCTGCTACCCTAATACACCTTGCTACCACCCTCCTCTCTGCACTCTGTTCCAAGCTGCTACCCTAATACACCTTGCTACCTCCCTCCTCTCCTCTCAGCACTCTGTTCCAAGCTGCTACCCTAATACACCTTGCTACCTCCCTCCTCTCAGCACTCTGTTCCAAGCTGCTACCCTAATACACCTTGCTACCACCCTCCTCTCCTCTCAGCACTCTGTTCCAAGCTGCTACCCTAATACACCTTGCTACCTCCCTCCTCTCAGCACTCTGTTCCAAGCTGCTACCCTAATACACCTTGCTACCTCCCTCCTCTCAGCACTCTGTTCCAAGCTGCTACCCTAATACACCTTGCTACCACCCTCCCCTCCTCTCAGCACTCTGTTCCAAGCTGCTACCCTAATACACCTTGCTACCTCCCTCCTCTCAGCACTCTATTCCAAGCTGCTACCCTAATACACCTTGCTACCTCCCTCCTCTCCTCTCAGCACTCTGTTCCAAGCTGCTACCCTAATACACCTTGCTACCTCCCTCCTCTCAGCACTCTGTTCTAAGCTGCTACCCTAATACACCTTGCTACCTCCCTCCTCTCAGCACTCTGTTCCAAGCTGCTACCCTAATACACCTTGCTACCACCCTCCTCTCCTCTCAGCACTCTGTTCCAAGCTGCTACCCTAATACACCTTGCTACCACCCTCCTCTCTGCACTCTGTTCCAAGCTGCTACCCTAATACACCTTGCTACCTCCCTCCTCTCCTCTCAGCACTCTGTTCCAAGCTGCTACCCTAATACACCTTGCTACCACCCTCCTCTCTGCACTCTGTTCCAAGCTGCTACCCTAATACACCTTGCTACCTCCCTCCTCTCCTCTCAGCACTCTGTTCCAAGCTGCTACCCTAATACACCTTGCTACCTCCTCTCCTCTCAGCACTCTGTTCCAAGCTGCTACCCTAATACACCTTGCTACCGCCCTCCTCTCCTCTCAGCACTCTGTTCCAAGCTGCTACCCTAATACACCTTGCTACCTCCCTCCTCTCAGCACTCTGTCCCAAGCTGCTACCCTAATACACCTTGCTACCACCCTCCTCTCCTCTCAGCACTCTGTTCCAAGCTGCTACCCTAATACACCTTGCTACCTCCCTCCTCTCCTCTCAGCACTCTGTTCCAAGCTGCTACCCTAATACACCTTGCTACCTCCCTCCTCTCCTCTCAGCACTCTGTTCCAAGCTGCTACCCTAATACACCTTGCTACCGCCCTCCTCTCCTCTCAGCACTCTGTTCCAAGCTGCTACCCTAATACACCTTGCTACCGCCCTCCTCTCCTCTCAGCACTCTGTTCCAAGCTGCTACCCTAATACACCTTGCTACCGCCCTCCCCTCCTCTCAGCACTCTGTTCCAAGCTGCTACCCTAATACACCTTGCTACCACCCTCCTCTCCTCTCAGCACTCTGTTCCAAGCTGCTACCCTAATACACCTTGCTACCTCCCTCTTCTCCTCTCAGCACTCTGTTCCAAGCTGCTACCCTAATACACCTTGCTACCTCCCTCCTCTCCTCTCAGCACTCTGTTCCAAGCTGCTACCCTAATACACCTTGCTACCTCCCTCCTCTCAGCACTCTGTTCCAAGCTGCTACCCTAATAAACCTTGCTACCACCCTCCTCTCCTCTCAGCACTCTGTTCCAAGCTGCTACCCTAATACACCTTGCTACCACCCTCCTCTCCTCTCAGCACTCTGTTCCAAGCTGCTACCCTAATACACCTTGCTACCTCCCTCCTCTCAGCACTCTGTTCCAAGCTGCTACCCTAATACACCTTGCTACCACCCTCCTCTCCTCTCAGCACTCTGTTCCAAGCTGCTACCCTAATACACCTTGCTACCACCCTCCTATCCTCTCAGCACTCTGTTCCAAGCTGCTACCCTAATACACCTTGCTACCACCCTCCTCTCAGCACTCTGTTCCAAGCTGCTACCCTAATACACCTTGCTACCGCCCTCCTCTCCTCTCAGCACTCTGTTCCTAGCTGCTACCCTAATACACCTTGCTACCACCCTCCTCTCCTCTCAGCACTCTGTTCCAAGCTGCTACCCTAATACACCTTGCTACCACCCTCCTCTCCTCTCAGCACTCTGTTCCAAGCTGCTACCCTAATACACCTTGCTACCTCCCTCCTCTCCTCTCAGCACTCTGTTCCAAGCTGCTACCCTAATACACCTTGCTACCACCCTCCTCTCCTCTCAGCACTCTGTTCCAAGCTGCTACCCTAATACACCTTGCTACCGCCCTCCTCTCCTCTCAGCACTCTGTTCCAAGCTGCTACCCTAATACACCTTGCTACCTCCCTCCTCTCCTCTCAGCACTCTGTTCCAAGCTGCTACCCTAATACACCTTGCTACCACCCTCCTCTCCTCTCAGCACTCTGTTCCAAGCTGCTACCCTAATACACCTTGCTACCTCCCTCCTCTCAGCACTCTGTTCCAAGCTGCTACCCTAATACACCTTGCTACCACCCTCCTCTCCTCTCAGCACTCTGTTCCAAGCTGCTACCCTAATACACCTTGCTACCACCCTCCTCTCTGCACTCTGTTCCAAGCTGCTACCCTAATACACCTTGCTACCTCCCTCCTCTCAGCACTCTGTTCCAAGCTGCTACCCTAATACACCTTGCTACCACCCTCCTCTCCTCTCAGCACTCTGTTCCAAGCTGCTACCCTAATACGCCTTGCTACCTCCCTCCTCTCCTCTCAGCACTCTGTTCCAAGCTGCTACCCTAATACACCTTGCTACCACCCTCCTCTCAGCACTCTGTTCCAAGCTGCTACCCTAATACACCTTGCTACCACCCTCCTCTCCTCTCAGCACTCTGTTCCAAGCTGCTACCCTAATACACCTTGCTACCACCCTCCTCTCCTCTCAGCACTCTGTTCCAAGCTGCTACCCTAATACACCTTGCTACCACCCTCCTCTCAGCACTCTGTTCCAAGCTGCTACCCTAATACACCTTGCTACCACCCTCCTCTCCTCTCAGCACTCTGTTCCAAGCTGCTACCCTAATACACCTTGCTACCACCCTCCTCTCCTCTCAGCACTCTGTTCCAAGCTGCTACCCTAATACACCTTGCTACCTCCCTCCTCTCCTCTCAGTACTCTGTTCCAAGATGTTACCATCCTCTCTTCTCCCAAATTAGCTCTACCCCTCATTATCCCTCTATCTACACCTCTACCCCTCATTATCCCTCTATCTACACCTCTACCCCTCATTATCCCTCTATCTTCTCCTCTACCCCTCATTATCCCTCTACCCCTCATCATCCATATCTTCACCTCTACCCCTCATTATCCCTCTATCTACACCTCTACCCCTCATTATCCCTCTATCTTCACCTCTACCCCTCATTATCCCTCTACCCCTCATCATCCCTATCTTCACCTCTACCCCTCATTATCCCTATACCCCTCATTATCCCTCTATCTACACCTCTACCCCTCATCATCCCTATCTTCACCTCTACCCCTCATTATCCCTCTACCCCTCAATATCCCTCTATCTACACCTCTACCCCTCATTATCTCTCTACCCCTCATCATCCCTATCTTCACCTCTTCCCCTCATTATCCCTCTACCCCTCATTATCCCGCTATCTACACCTCTACCCCTCATTATCCCTCTATCTACACCTCTACCCCTCATTATCCCTCTACCCCTCATCATCCCTATCTTCACCTCTACCCCTCATTATCCCTCTACCCCTCATCATCCCTATCTTCACCTCTACCCCTCATCATCCCTATCTACACCTCTACCCCTCATTATCCCTCTACCCCTCATTATCCCTCTACCCCTCATCATCCCTATCTACACCTCTACCCCTCATTATCCCTCTACCCCTCATTATCCCTCTACCCCTCATCATCCCTATCTTCACCTCTACCCCTCATTATCTCTCTACCCCTCATCATCCCTCTACCCCTCATTATCCCTCTATCTACACCTCTACCCCTCAATAAATCTCTATCTACACCTCTACCCCTCATCATCCCTCTACCCCTCATCATCCCTCTACCCCTCATCATCCCTCTACCCCTCATCATCCCTATCTTCACCTCTACCCCTCATCATCCCTCTACCCCTCATCATCCCTCTACCCCTCATCATCCCTCTACCCCTCATCATCCCTATCTTCACCTCTACCCCTCATCATCCCTCTACCCCTCATCATCCCTCTACCCCTCATCATCCCTCTACCCCTCATCATCCCTCTACCCCTCATCATCCCTCTACCCCTCATCATCCCTCTACCCCTCATCATCCCTCTACCCCTCATCATCCCTCTATCTACACCTCTACCCCTCATCATCCCTCTACCCCTCATCATCCCTCTACCCCTCATCATCCCTCTACCCCTCATCATCCCTCTACCCCTCATCATCCCTCTACCCCTCATCATCCCTCTACCCCTCATCATCCCTCTACCCCTCATCATCCCTCTATCTACACCTCTACCCCTCATCATCCCTCTACCCCTCATCATCCCTCTACCCCTCATCATCCCTCTACCCCTCATCATCCCTCTACCCCTCATCATCCCTCTACCCCTCATTATCCCTCTACCCCTCATTATCCCTATCTTCACCTCTACCCCTCATTATCCCTCTATCTACACCTCTACCCCTCATCATCCCTCTACCCCTCATCATCCCTCTACCCCTCATCATCCCTCTACCCCTCATTATCCCTCTACCCCTCATCATCCCTCTACCCCTCATCATCCCTCTACCCCTCATCATCCCTCTACCCCTCATCATCCCTCTACCCCTCATTATCCCTCTACCCCTCATCATCCCTCTACCCCTCATCATCCCTATCTTCACCTCTAACCTCTATCTGTATGCAAACGAATACCTGACTGGCTGACTGACTGACTGACTAACTGACTGGCTGACTGGCTGACTGGCTGACTGACTGACTGACTGACTGACAGCCGTCCATTCATATCCCCATCCCAAATAAGCAGCTCATAAAGCTGAAACAGCTAGTGCAGATGACATATAATCAGACAATATCCCAGAGATGACAGACAATCAGAATATTTTCCAGAGATGACAGACAATCAGAATATATTCCAGAGATGACAGACAATCAGACAATACCCCAGAGATGACAGACAATATCCCAGAGATGACGCTCCGTTACACAGAGGCCAAGATGAGCTTTGCAAACTACACCCCTTTGTCTGCACCCGCCTTAACCTCTCCTCCATCTCTGACCTCTCTTTCCCCCCTGAAGAGCAGTGATACTCTTCACCCCAGCGCCTGCACCCCTGACTGACTGCCATCGATTCCTCCAGCCTCTGCCGGAAGCAGATTATAACAGGGAAAGGGAATAGTGGCTGCACCTCTCACTTCATACATCGATTTCCCCAATAAGCAGCTAGTGTCCTGGTCTAAGGGAAGCTTCAGGGAAGGGGTTGGCCGAACAGAGATTATAAGCACCTGCCTACACTCCCCTCCCCTCCAGCAGGATACACAGTCCATCAAATAGCCCTGTCCAGCCTAACACACTCCCCTCCCCTCCAGCAGGATACACAGTCCGTCAAATAGCCCTGTCCAGCCTAACACACTCCACTCCCCTCCCCTCCAGCAGGATACACAGTCCATCAAATAGCCCTGTCCAGCCTAACACACTCCACTCCCCTCCCCTCCAGCAGGATACACAGTCCATCAAATAGCCCTGTCCAGCCTAACACACTCCACTCCCCTCCCCTCCAGCAGGATACACAGTCCATCAAATAGCCCTGTCCAGCCTAACACACTCCCCTCCCCTCCAGCAGGATACACAGTCCGTCAAATAGCCCTGTCCAGTCTAACACAGTCCATCAAATAGCCCAGTCCAGTCTAACACAGTCCATCATATAGCCCAGTCCAGTCTAACACAGTCCATCAAATAGCCCAGTCCAGTCTAACACAGTCCATCATATAGCCCAGTCCAGCCTAACACAGTCCATCAAATACCCCAGCCTAACACAGTCCATCAAATAGCCCAGCCTAACACAGTCCATAAAATAGCCCAGCCTAATGCAGTCCATCAAATAGCCCAGCCTAACACAGTCCATAAAATAGCCCAGCCTAACACAGTCCATCAAATAGCCCAGCCCAGCCTAACACAGTCCATCAAATAGCCCTGCCCAGCCTAACACAGTCCATCAAATAGCCCTGCCCAGCCTAACGCAGTCCATGCTCCCACTGACCTGTATTGTTGCTCCCACTGACCTGTTATGTTGCTCACATTGACCTGTCTGCCCCTCCCAGCATCACTACCCTCCCCTCGACAAGGCCCCCCCAGCATCACTACCCTCCCCTCGACAAGGCCCCCCAGTATCTCTACCCTCCCCTTTGACAAGGCCCCCCCAGCATCACTACCCTCCCCTCGACAAGCCACCCCAGCATCACTACCCTCCCCTCGACAAGGCCCCCCCAGCATCACAACCCTCCCCTCGACAAGCCCCCCAGCATCACAACCCTCCCCTCGACAAGCCACCCCCCACCCCAGCATCACAACCCTCCCCTCGACAAGCACCCCCAGCATCACAACCCTCCCCTCGTCAAGCCACCCCCCCCCAGCATCACAACCCTCCCCTCGACAAGCCCCCCCAGCATCACAACCCTCCCCTCGACAAGCCCCCCCCAGCATCACTACCCTCCCCTCGACAAGCCACCCCAGCATCACTACCCTCCCCTCGACAAGGCCCCCCCAGCATCACTACCCTCCCCTTTGACAAGCCCCCCCCCCCCCCCAGCATCACAACCCTCCCCTAGTCAAGCCACATAACCCCCCCCCACCCGCCGGCATCACAACCCTCCCCTCGACAAGCCCCCCCAGCATCACAACCCTCCCCTCGACAAGCCCCCCAGCATCACAACCCTCCCCTCCACAAGCCCCCCAGCATCACTACCCTCCCCTCGACAAGCCCCCCCAGCATCACAACCCTCCCCTCGACAAGCCCCCCCCAGCATCACAACCCTCCCCTCCACAAGCCCCCCAGCATCACAACCCTCCCCTCGACAAGCCCCCCAGCATCACAACCCTCCCCTCGACAAGCCCCCCCCAGCATCACAACCCTCCCCTCCACAAGCCCCCCAGCATCACAACCCTCCCCTCGACAAGCCCCCCCAGCACAGAGCTTTCTATTCCAAGGGTTTAAAAAGAGAGTATCGATCTGTGTCTGCCCTCATGTCATTATCTTAAAGTCATCTTTAAGGAAATTATGAAAGACGTCCCAAATACCAACCTATCCCTTATATAGTGCACTTGTTTTGACCTTCAGCTCCATCTAGCCCTATCAGCCAGTCCCAGATCTTAGAATGAGGCTGTTCTATTATAGATGCTATCTTGGTTCAAGTACAGGGCCTAGTGAAAGTTTACACACCCCTTGCAGAGTTTTCACATTTGCTACCTTACATTTTACTCAAGAAAGGGATTTGTTTCATTCCTGGTGAAGGGGAAGACACGGGGTAGTCAAAGACCAAAAAGCCTCCTCATTGGTGTAATGCAAAAAAAATAACTGACATCTTGGTTTTTCTAATGTCAAACATTTCAGTTTCAGTCTTCTGTGATGTATATGAAGTGTAATATTGAGATGCAAACTCTAAATGTAATAGATTTCAACTCTATATCTGACATGGTACAGGTGTCTTCTTTTTGTTAAACTCATATCCACGTGTGTGAGGTGGACACACTTGTTTCCAAGTAGATTAGTTTAAGACGACCAAGAACCGCTCTGTGTGACCCTGATTTAGCCCACTGCAGTAAATGGTTAAAGAAAGATTTTTAAGCCTTGAGACTACTGAGACATCGATTGTGTACGTGTGCCATTAAGGGTGAATGGAAAAGCTTTAAGTGCCTTTGAACAGGGTTTGGTAGTAGGTATCAGGCGCACCGGTTTGAGTCAAGAACCGCAAAGCTGCTGGGTTTTTCACACAACAGACTTCAAAAACACTACACTAAATACTCAAATAATGACAGCAAAAGAGCTTCAGTGAATAGTACAGGATTTATACCATTCATATACTATAGTATTATTGAATGTTGGTTCAGTGAATAGGACAGTATTTATACCATTAGTATACTATAGTATTATTGAATGTTGGTTCAGTGAATAGGACAGTATTTATACCATTAGTATACTATAGTATTATGTAATGTGGGTCAGTGAATAGTACAGTATTTATACCATTAGTATACTATAGTATTATGTAATGTGGGTCGGTGAATAGTACAGTATTTATATCATTAGTATACTATAGTATTAGTGAATGTGGGTCAGTGAATAGTACAGTATTTATACCATTAGTATACTATAGTATTATTCAGTGGACTGAGGCAGGTTTTCCTCTAAGTTTTTACATTGGCTTTGCTTCTTTCATATTTATTTGAATGTGGACCAAGTCCCCAGTTCTTGACATGATAACATGATGTTGCCTTGACCTTGACACAGGGTTTCACTCTGAGATGTGTTGTGTTCGATTTGACCACAAACACTATGTGTTTTACTCTTTGCCATGTTGTATTGCAGTATTACTTACAGCGCCTTGCAAAAGTATTCATCCCCCTTGGTGTGTTTCCTATTCTGTTGCGTTACAACCTGTCATTTAAATATATTTTTATTTGGATTTCATGTAATGGACATAGACAATATAGTCCTAATTGGTGATGTGAAATGAAAAAAAAAAAAAAAAAAAAAAAAAAATGAAAGTTGGTGTTCGCCAAAATACATGTGGGAGACTCCCCAACCATATGGAAGAAGGTACTCTGGTCAGATGAGACTAGAATTTAGCTTTTTGTCCTTCAAGGAAAACACTATGTCTGGCGCAAACCCAGCACCTCACATCACCCCGAGAATACCATCCCCACAGTGAAGCATGGTGGTGTCAGCAACATGCTGTGGGGATGTGTTTCGTTGGCAGGGACTGGGAAACTGGTCTGAATTGAAGGAATGATGGATGGCTCTAAATGCAGGGAAATGATAGCAGAGTAGGTAGAGTATTGGGGCTGTAGATATCAGAGCAGGTAGAGTATTGGGGCTGTAGATAGAAGAGCTGGTAGAGTATTGGGGCTGTAGATAGCAGAGCTGGTAGAGTATTGGGGCTGTAGATATCAGAGCTGGTAGAGTATTGGGGCTGTAGATAGCAGAGCTGGTAGAGTATTGGGGCTGTAGATATCAGAGCTGGTAGAGTATTGGGGCTGTAGATAGCAGAGCTGGTAGAGTATTGGGGCTGTAGATAGCAGAGCTGGTAGAGTATTGGGGCTGTAGATATCAGAGCTGGTAGATTATTGGGGCTGTAGATATCAGAGCTGGTAGAGTATTGGGGCTGTAGATATCAGAGCTGGTAGAGTACACACACACACACACACACACACACACACACACACACACACACACACACACACACACACACACACACACACACACACACACACACACAGACAGACAGACAGACAGACATACAGACAGACAGACAGACAGACAAACAGACAGACAGACAGACACATCCCCACCCCCATCGTTAGCGCAAATCAAGTCCGACATTTTAAAGTGAAAAAAAATACCTTGAATACACTAAAGTTTTGCATTTCCTGTTGTTCAGGAACATTCCTGCAACAACAGAATGATCACATTAAGGTAAGGCATCTGTAAAGCTTCAGTGAGTTATTGATTCCACTCTCCTCAAAAAGGTCATGTTTTAAAGTGAGAAGATTAGTAAAAAAATGCATTTTCCTTCCAAGGTGAAAAGATCTTTGCATTTTGATTGCTTCAGTGTTCCTCTCTGTTTAAGTGGAAAGAGGAGAGAGCATGATGAGGTTATCAGAGAACTACAATCAGAATCTATTTCTATGGCGTCCTCTGTCTGTTACAGAACATGCCCTGACTCTCAATTGAATCCATTGAACATGTTGGTCTGTAGCTGGACAAGCACCAACATATTCAAATCAGATTTGTTACTTTAAAATGAGAACAAAAAGCAAATGTTTGTTTTCATTTTTCTCTTACGATATACTGTAGCCAATCATGACTTTACGATATACTGCAGCCAATCATGACTTTACGATATACTGTAGCCAATCATGACTTTACGATATACTGTAGCCAATCATGACTTTACGATATACTGTAGCCAATCATGACTTTACGATATACTGTAGCCAATCACGACTTTACGATATACTGAGGCCAATCATGACTTTACGATATACTGTAGCCAATCATGACTTTACGATATACTGCAGCCAATCATGACTTTACGATATACTGCAGCCAATCATGACTTTACGATATACTGTAGCCAATCATGACTTTACGATATACTGTAGCCAATCATGACTTTACGATATACTGTAGCCAATCATGACTTTACGATATACTGTAGCCAATCATGACTTTACGATATACTGTAGCCAATCATGACTTTACGATATACTGTAGCCAATCATGACTTTACGATATACTGCAGCCAATCATGACTTTACGATATACTGTAGCCAATCATGACTTTACGATATACTGCAGCCAATCATGACTTTACGATATACTGCAGCCAATCATGACTTTCGATATACTGTAGCCAATCATGACTTTACGATATACTGTAGCCAATCATGACTTTACGATATACTGCAGCCAATCATGACTTTACGATATACTGTAGCCAATCATGACTTTACGATATACTGTAGCCAATCACAACTTTACGATATACTGCAGCCAATCATGACTTTACGATATACTGTAGCCAATCATAACTTTACGATATACTGTAGCCAATCACGACTTTACGATATACTGCAGCCAATTATGACATTACGATATACTGTAGCCAATCATGACTTTACGATATACGGTAGCCAATCATGACTTTACGATATACTGTAGCCAATCATGACATTTCGATATACTGTAGCCAATCATGACTTTACGATATACTGTAGCCAATCATGACTTTACGATATAATGTAGCCAATCATGCCATTACGATATACTGCAGCCAATCATGACTTTACGATATACTGTAGCCAATCATGACTTTACGATATACTGTAGCCAATCATGACTTTACGATATACTGTAGCCAATCATGACATTACGATATACTGTAGCCAATCATGACTTTACGATATACTGCAGCCAATCATGACTTTACGATATACTGTAGCCAATCATGACTTTACGATATACTGCAGCCAATCATGACTTTACGATATACTGTAGCCAATCATGACTTTACGATATACTGCAGCCAATCATGACTTTACGATATACTGCAGCCAATCATGACTTTACGATATACTGCAGCCAATCATGACTTTACGATATACTGCAGCCAATCATGACTTTACGATATACTGTAGCCAATCATGACTTTACGATATACTGTAGCCAATCATGACTTTACGATATACTGCAGCCAATCATGACTTTACGATATACTGTAGCCAATCATGACTTTACGATATACTGTAGCCAATCACAACTTTACGATATACTGCAGCCAATCATGACTTTACGATATACTGTAGCCAATCATAACTTTACGATATACTGTAGCCAATCACGACTTTACGATATACTGCAGCCAATTATGACATTACGATATACTGTAGCCAATCATGACTTTACGATATACGGTAGCCAATCATGACTTTACGATATACTGTAGCCAATCATGACATTTCGATATACTGTAGCCAATCATGACTTTACGATATACTGTAGCCAATCATGACTTTACGATATAATGTAGCCAATCATGCCATTACGATATACTGCAGCCAATCATGACTTTACGATATACTGTAGCCAATCATGACTTTACGATATACTGTAGCCAATCATGACATTACGATATACTGTAGCCAATCATGACTTTACGATATACTGTAGCCAATCATGACATTACGATATACTGTAGCCAATCATGACTTTACGATATACTGTAGCCAATCATGACTTTACGATATACTGCAGCCAATCATGACTTTACGATATACTGTAGCCAATCATGACTTTACGATATACTTCAGCCAATCATGACTTTACGATATACTGTAGCCAATCATGACTTTACGATATACTGCAGCCAATCATGACTTTACGATATACTGTAGCCAATCATGACTTTACGATATACTGTAGCCAATCATGCCATTACGATATACTGCAGCCAATCATGACTTTACGATATACTGTAGCCAATCATGACTTTACGATATACTGTAGCCAATCATGACATTACGATATACTGTAGCCAATCATGACTTTACGATATACTGTAGCCAATCATGACATTACGATATACTGTAGCCAATCATGACTTTACGATATACTGCAGCCAATCATGACTTTACGATATACTGTAGCCAATCATGACTTTACGATATACTGCAGCCAATCATGACTTTACGATATACTGTAGCCAATCATGACTTTACGATATACTGCAGCCAATCATGACTTTACGATATACTGTAGCCAATCATGACTTTACGATATACTGCAGCCAATCATGACTTTACGATATACTGTAGCCAATCATGACTTTACGATATACTGCAGCCAATCATGACTTTACGATATACTGTAGCCAATCATGACTTTACGATATACTGCAGCCAATCATGACTTTACGATATACTGTAGCCAATCATGACTTTACGATATACTGCAGCCAATCATGACTTTACGATATACTGTAGCCAATCATGACTTTACGATATACTGCAGCCAATCATGACTTTACGATATACTGTAGCCAATCATGACTTTACGATATACTGTAGCCAATCATGACTTTACGATATACTGCAGCCAATCATGACTTTACGATATACTGTAGCCAATCATGACTTTACGATATACTGTAGCCAATCACAACTTTACGATATACTGCAGCCAATCATGACTTTACGATATACTGTAGCCAATCATAACTTTACGATATACTGTAGCCAATCACGACTTTACGATATACTGCAGCCAATTATGACATTACGATATACTGTAGCCAATCATGACTTTACGATATACGGTAGCCAATCATGACTTTACGATATACTGTAGCCAATCATGACATTTCGATATACTGTAGCCAATCATGACTTTACGATATACTGTAGCCAATCATGACTTTACGATATAATGTAGCCAATCATGCCATTACGATATACTGCAGCCAATCATGACTTTACGATATACTGTAGCCAATCATGACTTTACGATATACTGTAGCCAATCATGACATTACGATATACTGTAGCCAATCATGACTTTACGATATACTGTAGCCAATCATGACATTACGATATACTGTAGCCAATCATGACTTTACGATATACTGTAGCCAATCATGACTTTACGATATACTGCAGCCAATCATGACTTTACGATATACTGTAGCCAATCATGACTTTACGATATACTTCAGCCAATCATGACTTTACGATATACTGTAGCCAATCATGACTTTACGATATACTGCAGCCAATCATGACTTTACGATATACTGTAGCCAATCATGACTTTACGATATACTGTAGCCAATCATGCCATTACGATATACTGCAGCCAATCATGACTTTACGATATACTGTAGCCAATCATGACTTTACGATATACTGTAGCCAATCATGACATTACGATATACTGTAGCCAATCATGACTTTACGATATACTGTAGCCAATCATGACATTACGATATACTGTAGCCAATCATGACTTTACGATATACTGCAGCCAATCATGACTTTACGATATACTGTAGCCAATCATGACTTTACGATATACTGCAGCCAATCATGACTTTACGATATACTGCAGCCAATCATGACTTTACGATATACTGCAGCCAATCATGACTTTACGATATACTGTAGCCAATCATGACTTTACGATACACTGCAGCCAATCATGACTTTACGATATACTGTAGCCAATCATGACTTTACGATATACTGCAGCCAATCATGACTTTACGATATACTGTAGCCAATCATGACTTTACGATATACTGTAGCCAATCATGACTTTACGATATACTGTAGCCAATCATGACATTACGATATACTCTAGCCAATCATGACTTTACGATATACTGCAGCCAATCATGACTTTACGATATACTGCAGCCAATCATGACTTTACTGTTGGTCCATCTAGCGGAAACTGCTCAGCTCTGCCTCCAGGACAAGATTCATCCCAATAAACGTAAATCTCTCTCTCTATTCCTCCCTCATCTTCCTGAATTAACCCCCTGTATGACAGTGAACATTACACTCACAAAGGTTCCCAAAAATAAAGATATTTCAAATGTCATATCGTGTCTATATTTAGTGTTGTAATGATGTGCAAATAGTACAGATGGGAAAATAAATTAACATAAATATGGGTTGTATTTACAATGGTGTTTGTTCTTCACTGGTTGCCCTTTTCTTGAGACAACAGGTCACAAATCTTGCTGCTGTGATGGCACACTGGTATTTCACCTAATAGATATGGGAGTTTATCAAAATTTGATTTGTTTTCGAGAAAGGAGGAGAGGGAACAGATGGAGAGAGGTGGAGAAAAATACAAGATAGCGAGGGGAGATGTGGAGGCAGGATAGAGAGGAGACATGGAGATGGAAAAGAGAAGAGAGATGGAGAGAGATGGAGAGAGCTGGGGAGTGGTGGGTAGGGAGGAGAGATGGGAATATACGGGAAGGCAGGAGAGATGGAAAGAGGAGGCAGAGAGAGAGATGAGGAAGATCAAACCTACACTATGTCATTAGTCCATCTTTACTAACAACACAAATACGGGGTTGGCTTGACATGATCTCTAATACCCACATGTATTTTATTTATTTTGATCAAATTTGTATTTCACCTTTATTTAACCAGGTAGGCCAGTTGAGAACAAGTTCTCATTTACAACTGCAACCTGGCCAATATAAAGCAAAGCCAATAACAACACATGGAAAAAACAAACGTACAATCAATAACACAATAGAAAAGTCTAAATACAGTGTGAGCAAATGTAGTAAGGAGGTAAGGCAATAAATAGGCCAATAGTGGCGAAGTAATTACAATTTGTCAATTTACACTGGCGTGATAGATGTGCAGATGAGGATGTGCAAGTAGAAATACTGGTGTGCAAAAGAGCAGAAAAACTAAAACAAATATGGGGATGAGGTAGGTAGTTGGTTGGATGGACTATTTACAGATGGAGCGATCAGTAAGCTGCTCTGATAGCTGGTGCTTAAAGCTAGTGAGGGAGATATAAGTCTCCAACTTCAGTGATTTTTTTCAATTCGTTCCAGTCATTGGCAGCAGAGAACTGGAAGGAAAGGCGGCCAAAGTAGGAATTGGCTTTGGAGATGATCAGTGAGATATACCTGCTGAAGTGCGTGCTACGGGTGGGTGCTGCTATGGTGACCAGTGAGCTGAGATAAGGTGGAGCTTTACCTAGCAGAGACTTATAGATGACCTGGAGCCAGTGGGTTTGGCGACGAATATGTAGCGAGGGCCAGCCAACGAGACAATCCAGGTCGCTTTGGTGGGTAGTATAAGGGGCTTTGGTGACAAAACGGATGGCACTGTGATAGACTGCATCCAATTTGCTGAGTAGAGTGTTGGAGGCTATTTTGTAAATGACATCTCAGAAGTCCAGCATCGGTAGGATAGTCAGTTTTACGAGGAGATGTTTGGCAGCATGAGTGAAGGATGCTTTGTTGCGAAATAGGAAACCGATTCTAGATTTAATTTTGGATTGGAGATGCTTAATGTGAGTCTGGAAGGAGAGTTTACAGTCTAACCAGACACCTAGGTATTTATAGTTGTCCACGTATTCTAAGTCAGAGCCGTCCAGAGTAGTGATGCTGGATGGGCGGGCAGGTGCAGGCAGCGATCGGTTGAAGAGCATGCATTTAGTTTTACTTGTATTTAAGAGCAGTTGGAGGCCACGGAAGGAGAGTTGTATGGCATTGAAGCTCGTCTGGAGGGTTGCTAACACAGTGTCCAAAGAAGGGCCAGATGTACACAGAATGGTGTCGTCTGCGTAGAGGTGGATCAAAGAATCCCCCGCAGAAAGAGCGACATCACTGTAATGTGACATCAAATGGCACCCTATTCCCTACATAGTGCACTAGTTAGACCAGAGCCCTATGGCACCCTATTCCCTACATAGTGCACTACACTGCAGAACCTGTTTCTGTCCAAGCTATCTCTAACCATTAGAACTCATTGACAAGCCAAATTATCTTACTGCACTTAATGATCATTTTATTATTTTAACAAAACAAAAAGCCTGATATGATTGAGGTAAAATAAGATGTCTTACCAAGACAAACTATCTTACTGCACCTGACAGATAATGAAGCTGACTTTAACCTACACAAGGCTTGCAACAAGGCAGAATATGTTAAAACCATACATTCTCTTGATGCATTATCTGGGTGAACTAAATCAACTTAATAATATCAGTAAACTCACTTTTTATTGTATTACTTATTTATCTTAATAAAATATGAAAAGACATCTAGATGACATTTACAATGATTGCAGTGTACTTTTGATCCGGGCCCTTAGAGATAGGGTGACATTTACAATGTTTGCAGTGTACTTTTGATCCGGGCCCTTAGAGAATAGGGTGACATTTACAATGTTTGCAGTGTACTTTTGATCCGGGCCCTTAGAGAATAAGGTGACATTTACAATGTTTGCAGTGTACTTTTGATCCGGGCCCTTAGAGAATAGGGTGACATTTACAATGTTTGCAGTGTACTTTTGATCCGGGCCCTTAGAGAATAGGGTGACATTTACAATGTTTGCAGTGTACTTTTGATCCGGGCCCTTAGAGAATAGGGAGACATTTACAATGTTTGCAGTGTACTTTTGATCCGGGCCCTTAGAGAATAGGGTGACATTTACAATGTTTGCAGTGTACTTTTGATCCGGGCCCTTAGAGAATAGGGTGACATTTACAATGATTGCAGTGTACTTTTGATCCGGGCCCTTAGAGAATAGGGTGACATTTACAATGTTTGCAGTGTACTTTTGATCCGGGCCCTTAGAGAATAGGGTGACATTTTGGACACCGCCAAGACGGAGGAGGTTGGAGGGGAAACTGGCTAAAGAGACACTAAATGGTCCTGTAATGGTGTATATTATCTCTGGTCCTGTAATGGTGTATATTATCTCTGGTCCTGTAATGGTGTATATTATCTCTGGTCCTGTAATGGTGTATATTATCTCTGGTTCTGTAATGGTGTATATTATCTCTGGTCCTGTAATGGTGTATATTATCTCTGGTCCTGTAATGGTGTATATTATCTCTGGTCCTGTAATGGTGTATATTATCTCTGGTCCTGTAATGGTGTATATTATCTCTGGTCCTGTAATGGTGTATATTATCTGGTGTCCTGTAATGGTGTATATTATCGCTGGTCCTGTAATGGTGTATATTATCTCTGGTCCTGTAATCATGTATATTATCTCTGGTCCTGTAATGGTGTATATTATCTCTGGTCCTGTAATGGTGTATATTATCTCTGGTCCTGTAATCATGTATATTATCTCTGGTCCTGTAATGGTGTATATTATCTCTGGTCCTGTAATGGTGTATATTATCTCTGGTCCTGTAATGGTGTATATTATCTCTGCTCCTGTAATGGTGTATATTATCTCTGGTCCTGTAATGGTGTATATTATCTCTGGTCCTGTAATGGTGTATATTATCTCTGGTCCTGTAATGGTGTATATTATCTCTGGTCCTGTAATGGTGTATATTATCTCTGGTCCTGTAATGGTGTATATTATCTCTGGTCCTGTAATGGTGTATATTATCTCTGGTCCTGTAATGGTGTATATTATCTCTGGTCCTGTAATGGTGTATATTATCTCTGGTCCTGTAATGGTGTATATTATCTCTGGTCCTGTAATGGTGTATATTATCTCTGGTCCTGTAATGGTGTATATTATCTCTGGTCCTGTAATGGTGTATATTATCTCTGGTCCTGTAATGGTGTATATTATCTCTGGTCCTGTAATGGTGTATATTATCTCTGGTCCTGTAATGGTGTATATTATCTCTGGTCCTGTAAAGGTGTATATTATCTCTGGTCCTGTAATAGTGTACATTATCCCTTGTAATAGCTTGTGTGTTTACATAATGCTCAGAGGAACATTATTTTGCACCATCGAACATGGATCATTAATCTGTCTGACATTTTTAAATATCACAAGGTCAAACTGAACTAATAAAACCCACATACCTCCTCTGCCACTGTGTTATGGACTGTTGTTGTCATGACACCAGGGAAGCTAAAGGAAGGGGACGTGGCCAAAGGATGAGTTAATGACTGTCAGGACGCATCTCATTGGCACCCTACAGGCTCTGTTTAAAAGTAATGCACTGCGAAGGGAAGAGGATTGAGACCTGCAGGCACCAGACAGCCTCCCTCATACTGCAGGCACCGGACAGCCTCTCATACTGCAGGCACCAGACAGCCTCTCATACTGCAGGCACCAGACAGCCTCCCTCATACTGCAGGCACCAGACAGCCTCCCTCATACTGCAGGCACCAGACAGCCTCTCTCACACTGCAGGCACCAGACAGCCTCCCTCACACTGCAGGCACCAGACAGCCTCCCTCACACTGCAGGCACCAGACAGCCTCCCTCACACTGCAGGCACCAGACAGCCTCCCTCACACTGCAGGCACCAGGCAGCCTCCCTCACACTGCAGGCACCAGACAGCTTCCCTCACACTGCAGGCACCAGACAGCCTCTCTCACATTGCAGGCACCAGACAGCCTCTCATACTGCAGGCACCAGACAGCCTCCCTCATACTGCAGGCACCAGACAGCCTCTCATACTGCAGGCACCAGACAGCCTCTCATACTGCAGGCACCAGACAGCCTCCCTCATACTGCAGGCACCAGACAGCCTCTCTCACACTGCAGGCACCAGACAGCCTCCCTCACACTGCAGGCACCAGACAGCCTCCCTCATACTGCAGGCACCAGACAGCCTCCCTCATACTGCAGGCACCAGACAGCCTCCCTCATACTACAGGCACCAGACAGCCTCTCATACTGCAGGCACCAGACAGCCTCCCTCATACTGCAGGCACCAGACAGCCTCCCTCACACTGCAGGCACCAGACAGCCCATAGTGCAGTCTGAGAGAGGCTATGTTCTACAGCTCCTACCAAGTCTCTCATGATCTTCAGATAGCAAAGAGATAATCATTGAGCAGGCAGGGAATCCCCTTTTCTCCTCCCTCAATTCTTTCACTTTCTCTTTCTTTCAACCTCCTTATCCCTCTCTCTCTCTCTGACTGCACTTAGTCTGTAATCACACTGGATCTCTCTCTCTCTCTCTCGCTCTATCTCTCCATCTCCTTCTCAATTCAAAGAGCTATATTGGCATGGGAAACATATGTTTACATTGCCAATTTAAGTGAAATAGATAATAAATAAAAGTGAAATAAACAATAATAAATAAGCAGTAAAAATTACACTCACAAAAGTTAATTTACATTTTTATTTAAACTTTATTTAACTAGGCAAGTCTGTTAAGAACAAATTCTTATCTACAATGATGGCCTACACCAGCCAATAAAGATATGTCAAATGTCATGTTATGTCTACATACAGTGTTGTAACGATGTGCTAACAATTAAAGTACAAAAGGGAAAATAAATAACTATAACTAAATAATAACTAAATAAATAATCCTAAGAAGGAAATTAGGAAACCTATCCAACCAAAAACATAGAGACCCAGAACACCTTCACTATGGTGAATCACTACAACAATACAGAAATACACTACGGAAAAAGAAGGAACAGCATGTCAGAAATCAGCTCAATGTAACTGAAGAATCCATAGAGTCTAACCACTTCTGGGAAAATTGGAAAACTCTAAACAAACAACACAAAGAGTAATCTATCTAAAATGGAGACAAACCACTTTGCCTCCATAACAAAGAACGAACAGCAAAAACATAGACATGATCAAATACAATTCTTAGAATCAACTATTAGAGACTACTGGAACCCACTGGATTCTAGAATCAACTATTAGAGACTACTGGAACCCACTGGATTCTAGAATCAACTATTAGAGACTACTGGAACCCACTGGATTCTAGAATCAACTATTAGAGACTACTGGAACCCACTGGATTCTAGAATCAACTATTAGAGACTACTGGAACCCACTGGATTCTCCTATTACATTAAAGACTACTGGAACCCACTGGATTCTCCTATTACATTAGAGACTACTGGAACCCACTGGATTCTCCTATTACATTAGAGACTACTGGAACCCACTGGATTCTCCTATTACATTAGAGACTACTGGAACCCACTGGATTCTCCTATTACATTATAGACTACTGGAACCCACTGGATTCTCCTATTACATTAGAGACTACTGGAACCCACTGGATTCTCCTATTACATTAGAGACTACTGGAACCCACTGGATTCTCCTATTACATTATAGACTACTGGAACCCACTGGATTCTCCTATTACATTAGAGACTACTGGAACCCACTGGATTCTCCTATTACATTATAGACTACTGGAACCCACTGGATTCTCCTATTACATTAGAGACTACTGGAACCCACTGGATTCTCCTATTACATTATAGACTACTGGAACCCACTGGATTCTCCTATTACATTATAGACTACTGGAACCCACTGGATTCTCCTATTACATTATAGACTACCGGAACCCACTGGATTCTCCTATTACATTATAGACTACTGGAACCCACTGGATTCTCCTATTACATTAAAGACTACTGGAACCCACTGGATTCTCCTATTACATTAAAGACTACTGGAACCCACTGGATTCTCCTATTACATTAAAGACTACCAGAACCCACTGGATTCTCCTATTACATTATAGACTACCAGAACCCACTGGATTCTCCTATTACATTATAGACTACTGGAACCCACTGGATTCTCCTATTACATTAAAGACTACTGGAACCCACTGGATTCTCCTATTACATTAAAGACTACCAGAACCCACTGGATTCTCCTATTACATTATAGACTACCAGAACCCACTGGATTCTCCTATTACATTAAAGACTACCGGAACCCAATGGATTCTCCTATTACATTAAAGACTACCAGAACCCACTGGATTCTCCTATTACATTAAAGACTACCAGAACCCACTGGATTCTCCTATTACATTAAAGACTACCAGAACCCACTGGATTCTCCTATTACATTAAAGACTACCAGAACCCCCTGGATTCTCCTATTACGTTGAATGAAATGCAGGACTAAAATACAAACCCTCCAACCCAAAAAGGCCTGTGTTGTTGATGGCATCCTGAATTAAATGATCAAATATACAGACCATGCATTTCAATTGGCTATTCTTAAACTGTTTAACAACATCCTCAGCTCTGGCATCTTCTCCAATATTG
>NC_074666.1:382318-389818 GCF_029448725.1 Salvelinus fontinalis | reverse complement strand
CCCTAACTGGCGTTGACCCTGACCCTAACTGGCATTGACCCTGACCCTAACTGGCGTTGACCCTGACCCTAACTGGCGTTGACCCTGACTCTAACTGGCGTTGACCCTGACCCTAACTGGCGTTGACCTTGACCCTAGACCCTGCGCGTGAGACAAAGAGGACGCGCACCTGCTAATATCGCTTTCCTATTGACCATACTTCTTTACCTATAAAATATTATAGTTTAATTACATTTTAGCGTACCTGAGGATTATATAGAAATGTATTTTGACTTGTTTTAACAAAGTTTAGTGGTAGGTTTTTGGATTCCTTTCTCTGCATGTTGAACCAGTGGATTACTCAAATCGATGGCTCCAACTAAACAGACTTTTTTGGGATATAAAGAAGGATGGAATATAACAAAATGACCATGTTGTAGCTGGGTCCCTTTGAATTTCAAAACAGTGGAACATTTTCAAAAAGTGAATATTTATTCGCTATTTGTGATTTTATGAAGCCTGTGCTGGTGGAAAAACATTTTGATGTGGTACTCCGTCCTCAAACCATCGCATGGCTTTCACTGTAAAGCCTATTGGAAATCGGACAATGAGGTTAGATGAACAAGACTTTAAGCATTTAACTGATATAAGACACTTGTATTTAAATGTTTAATATCCATCATTTTTCTGATAATCTATTTGAATTGCGTGCCCTCCAATTTCACCGGAAGTTGTCGACAGGTGTCCCCCTTAACCTGTCTCCTCCCTTCAACTACACTGATTGAAGTGGATTTAACAAGGGATCATAGCTTTCAACTGGATTCAACTGGTCAGTCAATATCATGGAGAGCCGGTGTCCCAATGTGTTGTACACTCAGTGTACATTCTACTGTATGTGTACATTCTATTGTGGGATGGAGAAGAGACAGACTGTTAATTCTATAGTAGGATGGAGAAGAGCCAGACTGTTAATTCTATAGTAGGATGGAGAAGAGCCAGACTGTTAATTCTATAGTGGGATGGAGAAGAGCCAGACTGTTAATTCTATAGTGGGATGGAGAAGAGACAGACTGTTAATTCTATATTAGGATGGAGAAGAGACAGACTGTTAATTCTATATTAGGATGGAGAAGAGCCAGACTGTTAATTCTATAGTGGGATGGAGAAGAGACAGACTGTTAATTCTATATTAGGATGGAGAAGAGACAGACTGTTAATTCTATAGTGGGATGGAGAAGAGACAGACTGTTAATTCTATAGTAGGATGGAGAAGAGACAGACTGTTAATTCTATAGTAGGATGGAGAAGAGACAGACTGTTAATTCTATAGTGGGATGGAGAAGAGCCAGACTGTTAAAGAAGGATTTTTTAGCCTTGAGGCAATTGAGACACAAATTGTGTGTGTGTGCAATTCAGAGGGCGAATGAGCAAGACAAAATATTTAAGTGACTTTGAGTGTGGTATGGTAGTAGGTGCCAGGCGTACTGGTTTGAGTGTGGTATGGTAGTAGGTGCCAGGCGTACCGGTTTGAGTGTGGTATGGTAGTAGGTGCCAGGCGTACCGGTTTGAGTGTGGTATGGTAGTAGGTGCCAGGCGTACTGGTTTGAGTGTGGTATGGTAGTAGGTGCCAGGCTTACCGGTTTGAGTGTGGTATGGTAGTAGGTGCCAGGCGTACCGGTTTGAGTGTGGTATGGTAGTAGGTGCCAGGCGTACCGGTTTGAGTGTGGTATGGTAGTAGGTGCCAGGCGTACCGGTTTGAGTGTGGTATGGTAGTAGGTGCCAGGCGTACCGGTTTGAGTGTGGTATGGTAGTAGGTGCCAGGCGTACTGGTTTGAGTGTGGTATGGTAGTAGGTGCCAGGCGTACCGGTTTGAGTGTGGTATGGTAGTAGGTGCCAGGCGTACTGGTTTGAGTGTGGTATGGTAGTAGGTGCCAGGCGTACCGGTTTGAGTGTGGTATGGTAGTAGGTGCCAGGCGTACCGGTTTGAGTGTGGTATGGTAGTAGGTGCCAGGCGTACCAGTTTGAGTGTGGTATGGTAGTAGGTGCCAGGCGTACCGGTTTGAGTGTGGTATGGTAGTAGGTGCCAGGCGTACCGGTTTGAGTGTGGTATGGTAGTAGGTGCCAGGCGTACCGGTTTGAGTGTGGTATGGTAGTAGGTGCCAGGCGTACCGGTTTGAGTGTGGTATGGTAGTAGGTGCCAGGCGTACTGGTTTGAGTGTGGTATGGTAGTAGGTGCCAGGCGTACCGGTTTGAGTGTGGTATGGTAGTAGGTGCCAGGCGTACCAGTTTGAGTGTGGTATGGTAGTAGGTGCCAGGCGTACCGGTTTGAGTGTGGTATGGTAGTAGGTGCCAGGCGTACCGGTTTGAGTGTGGTATGGTAGTAGGTGCCAGGCGTACCGGTTTGAGTGTGGTATGGTAGTAGGTGCCAGGCGTACTGGTTTGAGTGTGGTATGGTAGTAGGTGCCAGGCGTACCGGTTTGAGTGTGGTATGGTAGTAGGTGCCAGGCGTACCGGTTTGAGTGTGGTATGGTAGTAGGTGCCAGGCGTACCGGTTTGAGTGTGGTATGGTAGTAGGTGCCAGGCGTACCAGTTTGAGTGTGGTATGGTAGTAGGTGCCAGGCGTACCGGTTTGAGTGTGGTATGGTAGTAGGTGCCAGGCGTACCGGTTTGAGTGTGGTATGGTAGTAGGTGCCAGGCGTACCGGTTTGAGTGTGGTATGGTAGTAGGTGCCAGGCGTACCAGTTTGAGTGTGGTATGGTAGTAGGTGCCAGGCGTACCGGTTTGAGTGTGGTATGGTAGTAGGTGCCAGGCGTACCGGTTTGAGTGTGGTATGGTAGTAGGTGCCAGGCGTACCGGTTTGAGTGTGGTATGGTAGTAGGTGCCAGGCGTACCAGTTTGAGTGTGGTATGGTAGTAGGTGCCAGGCGTACCGGTTTGAGTGTGGTATGGTAGTAGGTGCCAGGCTTACCGGTTTGAGTGTGGTATGGTAATAGGTGCCAGGCGTACCGGTTTGAGTGTGGTATGGTAATAGGTGCCAGGCGTACCGGTTTGAGTGTGTCAAGCTCTGCAATGCCGTGGGCTTTTCATGCTCAACAGTTTCCTGTGTGTATCAAGAATGGTCCACCAACCAAAGGACGTCCAGACAACTTGACACAGCTGTGGAAAGCATTGGAGTCAACATGGGCCAACATTCCTGTGGAATGCTTTCGACACCTTGTAGAGTCCGTGCCCCGACGAATTGAAGCAGTTCTGAGGGCAAAGGGGGGTGGAACTCAACATTTGGAAGGTTATGTACACTCAGTGATTTATAGGATCTCTTTTCTCCGTACGTTGATTGTCCTTGAGAGAGAGGGCAGACATTAACATGCTGTCATACAGCTGCTGACTTCTGAACATCTAGCGGGACTGGAAGAGCTGCAAACTTGGTTTGTTGTTTAAAAACAGAAAGTAAGAAGTTCACGTCTGTAATTAACCTTGTTGGGTTTTTATACTAATACTCAACATTCTCAGGAAAATACATCCAATTATTTAACATACCTGCTGTAACAACCTGCTAGCGGATTTATACGAGAGAGAGAGTGTTATTTGCTGAACTTAGCCAGGGTTCAGTCCTACAGATGAGGGTTTGTTAAAATGGTCAGAGTTCACAGTGTCAGTCAGTCCACTCTGCTACATCACCGATAACCAATCTCTTTTAAATTATCGCATTTCTGCAGCCAGAGAAAATAATTGATTTAAAAAATGGGACAGGCTACTTAAGAGAGATTGACAATGTGGCCAGTCGGGCGTTAAATTGAAAAAAAGAGGGAGTTTAATTTTGAACTTAGACGATGACACTTCAGGGAGGATAATTAAAAAGACATTATCACAAACACAACATATGGAGTGGTGTGGCCATGGAGCCATGGCTACAGTTCTAATCCCAGCTAGCACATTACATTTCTTACAGCTTGGTGAGCGTGTGGTTGTCCTATGATCATTTGGCGTACAACCTGCCCACAGCATTCTGGGAATGGTGCAGGATAGTTGCTTGGCTTTAGAATGTTCTCACCACATTTAAGGAACTTGACAAAATAAGATAATTGTCTTGGTATTTCAAAACTTTTACACATGTAGCCTATTAAAATGGGTCTTTTTTTCTATTCAGTTTCACACTCGCGACCCCCCCCCCCAAAACCGTCCTGCGACCCCCCCCCAAAACCGTCCTGCGACCCCCCCCCAAAACCTTCCTGCGACCCCCCCCCCAAAACCGTCCTGCGACCCCCCCCAAAACCTTCCTGCGACCCCCCCCCCAAAACCGTCCTGCGACCCCCCCCAAAACCGTCCTGCGACCCCCCCCCAAAACCGTCCTGCGACCCCCCCCCCCAAAACCTTCCTGCGACCCCCCCCAAAACCGTCCTGCGACCCCCCCCAAAACCGTCCTGCGACCCCCCCCAAAACCTTCCTGCGACCCCCAGTTTTAGAACCACTGACATCACACTGACTCAACTCAAGGTCAAACGTACGTTATGAGACTACAGACGATGCCTTGTTGGGTTGTTAACTCAGAACACCTGTATTTTTGGGCTTCTTACCAGTATTGTTTGTTAATGAGGTGTTATGGCAGTGGGTTAGTGAGGCAGATATCAGACTGATCTCATCTCAAGGTCATACAGTCTGGTAGTCTGTCCAAACACTGATGCCTGTCAAACTAGGGACATCTGTCCAAACACTGGTACAGGTCCAACTAGGGACATCTGTCCAAACACTGATTCAGGTCCAACTAGGGACATATGTCCAAACACTGATACCCGTCCAACTAGGGACATTTGTCCAAAACACTGATACAGGTCCAACTAGGGACATCTGTCCAAACACTGATTCAGGTCCAACAAGGGACACCTGTCCAAACACTGATTCAGGTCCAAACTAGGGACATATTTAACATTTTCTTCAACATCAACTATGACAAAGTCAAATACAATATTTCAGAATAATGTGTATTGCGGTTCATACTAGAGAAGTTCCTTTGACTCCGTGTCTCTTGATTAGTGAAGGAATTCAGACGTAACATATCGAAGATTTTAAACTTCAGTAAAGATCTGTACAGAATTACTAGCCTATCACTGATGAACTATTCTCTGCAAGTAAATCATTTAAGACAGAATTGTTTAGAGAACATATAAGATTTAATTTAATTTAAGATGTTTGATGATGGTGGGTAGACAGTGGCATCCATTAGTGGCGTTAATTCTATATTAAGATGGAGTAGAGCCAGACTGTTAATTGTATAGTAGGATGGAGAAGAGAGACTGTTAATTCTATACTAGGATGGAGAAGAGACAGACTGTTAATTCTATACTAGGATGGAGAAGAGACAGACTGTTAATTCTATAGTAGGATGGAGAAGAGACAGACTGTTAATTCTATAGTAGGATGGAGAAGAGACAGACTGTTAATTCTATAGTAGGATGGAGAAGAGACAGACTGTTAATTCTATACTAGGATGGAGAAGAGACAGACTGTTAATTCTATAGTAGGATGGAGAAGAGACAGACTGTTAATTCTATAGTAGGATGGAGAAGAGAGACTGTTAATTCTATAGTAGGATGGAGAAGAGACAGACTGTTAATTCTATAGTAGGATGGAGAAGAGACAGACTGTTAATTCTATAGTAGGATGGAGAAGAGCCAGACTGTTAATTCTATAGTAGGATGGAGAAGAGACAGACTGTTAATTCTATAGTAGGATGGAGAAGAGACAGACTGTTAATTCTATAGTAGGATGGAGAAGAGAGACTGTTAATTCTATACTAGGATGGAGAAGAGACAGACTGTTAATTCTATAGTAGGATGGAGAAGAGACAGACTGTTAATTCTATAGTAGGATGGAGAAGAGAGACTGTTAATTCTATAGTAGGATGGAGAAGAGACAGACTGTTAATTCTATAGTAGGATGGAGAAGAGACAGACTGTTAATTCTATAGTAGGATGGAGAAGAGCCAGACTGTTAATTCTATAGTAGGATGGAGAAGAGACAGACTGTTAATTCTATAGTAGGATGGAGAAGAGACAGACTGTTAATTCTATAGTAGGATGGAGAAGAGAGACTGTTAATTCTATAGTAGGATGGAGAAGAGACAGACTGTTAATTCTATAGTAGGATGGAGAAGAGACAGACTGTTAATTCTATAGTAGGATGGAGAAGAGACAGACTGTTAATTCTATAGTAGGATGGAGAAGAGACAGACTGATAATTCTATAGTAGGATGGGGAAGAGACAGACTATTCATTCTATAGTAGGATGGAGAAGAGCCAGACTGTTAATTCTATAGTAGGATGGAGAAGAGACAGACTGTTAATTCTATAGTAGGATGGAGAAGAGACAGACTGTTAATTCTATAGTAGGATGGAGAAGAGCCAGACTGTTAATTCTATAGTAGGATGGAGAAGAGACAGACTGATAATTATATAGTAGGATGGAGAAGAGAGACTGTTAATTCTATAGTAGGATAGAGAAGAGACAGACTGTTAATTCTATAGTAGGATGGAGAAGAGCCAGACTGTTAATTCTATAGTAGGATGGAGAAGAGACAGACTGATAATTCTATAGTAGGATGGGGAAGAGACAGACTATTCATTCTATAGTAGGATGGAGAAGAGCCAGACTGTTAATTCTATAGTAGGATGGAGAAGAGCCAGACTGTTAATTCTATAGTAGGATGGAGAAGAGCCAGACTGTTAATTCTATAGTAGGATGGAGAAGAGACAGACTGTTAATTCTATAGTAGGATGGAGAAGAGACAGACTGTTAATTCTATAGTAGGATGGAGAAGAGACAGACTGTTAATTCTATAGTAGGATGGAGAAGAGACAGACTGTTAATTCTATAGTAGGATGGAGAAGAGACAGACTGATAATTATATAGTGGGATGGAGAAGAGAGACTATTAATTGTATAGTAGGATGGAGAAGAGACAGACTGTTAATTCTATAGTAGGATGGAGAAGAGACAGACTGTTAATTCTATAGTAGGATGGAGAAGAGACAGACTGTTAATTCTATACTAGGATGGAGAAGAGACAGACTGTTAATTCTATAGTAGGATGGAGAAGAGACAGACTGTTAATTCTATAGTAGGATGGAGAAGAGCCAGACTGTTAATTCTATAGTAGGATGGAGAAGAGACAGACTGTTAATTCTATAGTAGGATGGAGAAGAGACAGACTGATAATTATATAGTAGGATGGAGAAGAGAGACTGATAATTCTATAGTAGGATGGAGAAGAGCCAGACTGTTAATTCTATAGTAGGATGGAGAAGAGCCAGACTGTTAATTCTATAGTAGGATGGAGAAGAGACAGACTGATAATTCAATAGTAGGATGGAGAAGAGACAGACTATTCATTCTATAGTAGGATGGAGAAGAGACAGACTGTTAATTCTATAGTAGGATGGAGAAGAGACAGACTGTTAATTCTATAGTAGGATGGAGAAGAGACAGACTGTTAATTCTATAGTAGGATGGAGAAGAGACAGACTGTT
>NC_074666.1:272318-377318 GCF_029448725.1 Salvelinus fontinalis | reverse complement strand
GCCTCTGCCAGGGCAGAGAAAGATTATCTTCATAATCATGACCCATATCTGCCTGGTGATCAGCAGGAAGGGCAGAGCATCTCTCTGATAACCACTGACACTAAATAATCACAGCGATATAGCCACAACCAGGGTTCTGGTCTAAAGTAGTGCACTATATAGGGAATAGGGTTCCATAGGGCCCTGGTCTAAAGTAGTGCACTATATTGGGAGCAGGATATCATTTGGGACTCCTTCAGACACTAAATAATCAGGGCTATACAAGCAGAGTACTATCATGTCCTCAGTGGACTGTGAGGAACGTGGGTTAGCACTCTTAAAGCTCTTAGAAATGTATTTACCAATCCCAGATATCCCCTTTTAAAGCCACGAGGACATCAGACACTTCAGCTCTTCTACCAGCAACTGAATGTCAACAGCAACAATCAACACTCAAACACACACTCAAACACACACTAAAACACACACTCAAACACACACTGAAAAACACACTCAAACACACACTCAAACACACACTCAAACACACAGTCAAATACACAGTCAAACACACACTCAAACACACACTGAAAAACACACTCAAACACACACTAAAGCACACACTCAAACACACACTAAAACACACAGTCAAACACACACTAAAACACACAGTCAAACACACACTCAAACACACACTCAAACACACAGTCAAACACACACTCAAACACACACTCAAACACACACTCAAACACACACTCAAACACACACTCAAACACACACTCAAACACACAGTCAAATACACAGTCAAACACACACTCAAACACACACTGAAAAACACACTCAAACACACACTAAAGCACACACTCAAACACACACTAAAACACACACTCAAACACACACTAAAACACACAGTCAAACACACACTCAAACACACACTCAAACACACAGTCAAACACACACTAAAACACACACTCAAACACACACTCAAACACACACTCAAACACACAGTCAAACACACACTCAAACACACACTAAAACACACACTCAAACACAGTCAAACACACAGTCAAACACACACTAAAACACACACTCAAACACAGTCAAACACACACTCAAACACACACTCAAACACAGTCAAACACACACACAAACACACACTAAAACACACACTCAAACACACACTCAAACACACACTCAAACACAGTCAAACACACAGTCAAACACACACTAAAACACACACTCAAACACAGTCAAACACACACTCAAACACACACTCAAACACACTCAAACACACACTCAAACACAGTCAAACACACACACAAACACACACTAAAACACACACTCAAACACAGTCAAACACACACTCAAACACACACTCAAACACACTCAAACACACACTCAAACACACACTAAAGCACACACTCAAACACACACTCAAACACACACTAAAACACACAGTCAAACACACACTCAAACACACACTCAAACACACTCAAACACACACTAAAACACACACTCAAACACACACTAAAACACACACTCAAACACACACTAAAACACACACTCAAACACACACTCAAACACACACTCAAACACACACTGAAAAACACACTCAAACACACACTAAAACACACAGTCAAACACACACTAAAACACACACTCAAACACACACTCAAACACACACTCAAACACACAGTCAAACACACACTCAAACACACACTCAAACACACACTCAAACACACACTCAAACACACAGTCAAACACACACTAAAACACACACTCAAACACACACTAAAACACACACTCAAACACACACTAAAACACACAGTCAAACACACACTAAAACACACACTCAAACACAGTCAAACACACAGTCAAACACACACTAAAACACACACTCAAACACAGTCAAACACACACTCAAACACACACTCAAACACAGTCAAACACACACACAAACACACACTAAAACACACACTCAAACACACACTCAAACACACACTCAAACACAGTCAAACACACAGTCAAACACACACTAAAACACACACTCAAACACAGTCAAACACACACTCAAACACACACTCAAACACACTCAAACACACACTCAAACACAGTCAAACACACACACAAACACACACTAAAACACACACTCAAACACAGTCAAACACACACTCAAACACACACTCAAACACACTCAAACACACACTCAAACACAGTCAAACACACACACAAACACACACACAAACACACACTCAAACACACACTCAAACACACACTCATACAGTACGCAGCACCACTGTTCAAACAGGACAGAGACTATTTACACACAGACACACATACACACACACACACACAACATCTTAGTAATAAAACACACAGACACACATCCAGGAGACGGGAGCGAGAGGGCTGATGACCATCAAGACAGAACCTCTCCAAGAACAGCCCCCTTCCTTGAACAATCCTTCCTCTGTTTGGACCCTCTCTATATACTGTCTGAACATACAGGACCAGTCAAACGTTTGTTCGTTTGAACACCTACTCATTTCAGGGGTTTTCTTTATTGTAACTGTTTTCTACATTGTAGAATAACAGTGAAGACATCAACAACTATTACAGTTTTTTTCCAACTGCTTACACACCAAAAAAATGTTCATGTCACACGATTTTTGAAACCTCTCACTCAAAGTGCAAAAACTACACACCAAATATCCAAAAGCTATTTCTCAGCCTTTGACTCAGTTGTCAATTGCATAAAACACTTTTTTTCAAAACACTACACACAATTCTCTACCTAAAACGCAAAAATCTAACAGGAAGTGACTTGCTTTTCTTTTCCCAAACACAACCAATCAAAATGCTACACTTATTCACCAGGTCACACACACACTCCTCACATGTGCAAACAGTAATAGCTTAACTGATCACTAACCAATCACTGCTTTACTGTAGTATAGGCCTATAAATAGGTCAAAGGTCAGATGACCTGTTTTGAACAATGGATGCCAACAATGGACAGAGAGCAAGAGGAGTAGGAGGGAGAGGAAGAGGAAGAAGAGGACGATGGCAAAGAAGAGAAGGAAGGAGAGCCATCTCTGATGAGATTAGGGCAACACGTGTTGATCATGTGATCAACCACGGTTTGACCATGAGAGAGGCTGGACTGAGAGTCCAGGACTGAGAGTCCAGCCCAACTTGGGTCGATTTACAGTGGCGTCCATAATTCAAACCTTCAGAAATGAGAACAGGTATGTAACTATCTAATGACTATTTTAGTATTACAGTAACGTACTGTAAAATACGTATGACTGCATAGTATTGCATAAACATTTGTAACTGTAAGCCATTTACTGCACTGCATTGAATGAATGAGGTTGGTTATCATGCTGTACTACATTTGTTTGTACATTGTTTACAGTTCCTATGCTGAACACATACTGTGTTTGAATTCTGTACAGAGTGGAAAGGCAAAGACATCATGGAGGACGAGGACGCTTGTTTACAGATGTACAAGAGACTGCAAATATAAATATGGTTTTGGCCAACAATCCAATTAGGATTCGAGAGATAAGAGAGCATATTTACATTTACGTCATTTAGCAGACGCTCTTATCCAGAGCGACTTACAAATTGGAAAGTTCATACATATTCATCCTGGTCCCCCCGTGGGAATTGAACCCTGGTCCCCCCGTGGGAATTGAACCCAAAACCCTGGCGTAGCAAGCGCCATGCTCTACCAACTGAGCCACACGGGATCTTGAATAATGACACCATATTTAACAACATCAATGCTGTAAGCCTGTCGACCATACAACGCATCCTCCAACGGCACCGAGTGACGATGAAACAACTTTACAAGGTGCCATTGGAGAGAAACTCTTGACAGAGTCAAGAATATGCAACATGCCTTTGTAGAGGTATGTATGCAACCCTACTTCCAGTACTTCAGACATACCATATTTACTCATCTGTATATCCTCTTGTCTGTTACAGAGAGTATTGGAGCTGGATGCCCATGTAATTCACCATGAATTTATTCATGTGGATGAGGTTGGCTTCACCAAAACCAGGCGCCGCGGAAGAAATGTAATAGGACAGAGGGCAATTACCAATGTCCCTGGACAGCGTGGGGGTAATATAACTATGTGTGCTGCCATCACTCAAAACGGGCTCCTCCATCACAATGCCACACTGGGTCCGTACAACACCGGCCATATGCTCACTTTTCCTGATGCAGTTTACACAATGCGTGTCCCTGATCCAGATCAGGAGCCTGCTAGATTTGTGGTTTTATAGGACAATGTTAGTTTTCACCGGGCTTGTTCTGGTCCAAAACTGGTTTGCCACCCATCCACAATTTGTAGTTTTGTACCTACCCCCATATTCACCTTTTCTAAATCCCATAGAGGAATTCTTCTCAGCCTGGCGCTGGAAAGTGTATGATCGCCAACCCTATGCCCGCATGCCGCTTCTCCAGGCAATGGAGGACGCATGTGGGGACATAGAGGTTGCCTCTGTCCAAGGTTGGATACGCCATGCTAGGAGATACTTACCTCGATGTTTGGCAAGAGAAAACTTATCTTGTGATGTGCACGAAGTATTGTGGCCAGACCCAGGCCGGAGAAGAGATGAAGCGTGTAGCTTAGCACTGGTGACTGCCCCCCCCCTCCCCTACCAATTCCTGGACTGCCCCCCCCCCCCCCCCCCCCCCCCCCAGGGACCCCAAACACACAATTGTGTTCTTTACTGTATTCTAAAGAATATACTTTTGGTTTACATATGTTTATGGTTTTGTTGTATGTGACTGTATACAACAGTAATGTTTGGCCTAATAAATATTTTCTGTTTCTACATTGCATTGGTGTTCACAGTGTACTTGTTACCCCTCTCAGCAGATTACTTTCACTGTAGAACATTGTATTGAAATGTAGATATAAGCCTGTGAAAGACCAAAGAGCTTTAGATTTAGAACAACAATGTTTACATGGTATATCCAAAAAATGGACTATTATTGAAAGCAGTGTTTTGCCATTTGATGCAAATGCTTCATTCTGACATGTGTTTTATGACATTTTTAATGCAGTGTTACATTTTGAAGGAGATGTGAGGCGTTTTGCATTTTGTGCAGTTTTGGGAATTGTGTGTAGAGTTTAGAAAAAAGGAGACAGTTTTAAAAACGTGTTGGAAAAAACGGTAAATAACACATATGGAATCGTGTAATCAAATCACATTTTATTAGTCACAGCCACCGACTACAAGGAAATGCTTACTTACGAGCCCCTAACCAACAATGCAGTTTTAAAAACCCCAGATAAGTATAAGAAATAAAAATAACAAGTAATTAAAGAGCAGCAGTGAAATAGCAATAGCAAGACTATGTACAGGGGGGTACCGGTACAGGGTCAATGTGGAGACTATGTACAGGGGGGTACCGGTACAGGGTCAATGTGGAGACTATGTACAGGGGGGTACCGGTACAGGGTCAATGTGGAGACTATGTACAGGGGGGTACCGGTACAGGGTCAATGTGGAGACTATGTACAGGGGGGTACCGGTACAGGGTCAATGTGGAGACTATGTACAGGGGGGTACCGGTACAGGGTCAATGTGATTAATGGCGCCGGAAGAAATGGCAGCAGTTTTACGGGCACCCAAACAATTGTGCTATTATGTGTTTTTTTGGCGTTATTTGTAACTTATTTTGTACATAATGTTTCTGCCACCGTCTCTTACGGCAAAAAATAGTTTCTGGATATCAGGACAGCGATCGCTCACCTCGGATTAGACAAAGATTTTGTCTTCAACAAGCAGGGAGCACAGGGTGTACTTCAGACACCCGACAAGGCCAATATCCCCGACATTGGCAAGAGGAAGAGATGCAGGAACAGAGGACACAGAGCGGGGTGCCTCGTAAGGGTTCGCAGAAGGCGAGTGGGAAAGCTGCCGTTACCGTCAATATTACTCGCCAACGTGCAATCGTTGGACAATATATTAGACGAGGTACGATCACGAATATCCAACGAGACATCAAAAACTGTAATATCTTATGTTTCACAGAATCGTGGCTGAATGATGACATGGATATTCAGCTAGCGGGATACACGCTGCACCGGCAGGATAGAACAGCACACTCCGGTAAGACGAGGGGGGGGGGGCGGTCTGTGTATATTTGTAAACAACAGCTGGTGCACAAAATCTAAGGAAGTCTCTAGATTTTGCTCGCCTGAAGTAGTGTATCTTATGATAAACTGCCGACCACACTATTTGCCTAGAGCGTTTTCAGCTCAAGGTACTAAATGATATCATAACCGCCATCGATAAAAGACAGTACTGTGCAGCCGTCTTCATCGACCTGGCCAAGGCTTTCGACTCTGTCAATCACCGTATTCTTATCGGCAGACTCAACAGCCTTGGTTTCTCAAATGACTGCCTCGCCTGGTTCACCAACTACTTTGCAGAAAGAGTTCAGTGTGTCAAATCGGAGGGCATGTTGTCCGGACCTCTGGCAGTCTCTATGGGGGTACCACAGGGTTCAAAACCTCAGGCCAACTCTTTTCTCTGTATATGTCAATGATGTTGCTCTTGCTGCGTGTGATTCTCTGATCCACCTCTACGCAGACGACACAATTCTGTGTATATCTGGCCCTTCATTGGACACTGTGTTAACAAACCTCCAAACGAGCTTCAATGCCATACAACTCTCCTTCCGTGGCCTCCAACTGCTCTTAAATTATAATAAAACTAAATGCATGCACTTCAACCGCTGCCTGCACCTGCCCGCCCATCCAGCATCACTACTCTGGACGGTTCTGACTTAGAATATGTGGACAACTACAAATACCTAGGTGTCTGGTTAGACTGTAAACTCTCCTTCCAGACCCACATCAAACATCTCCAATCCAAAGTTAAATCTAGAATCGGCTTTCTATTTCGCAACAAAGCATCCTTCACTCACGCCGCCAAAATTATCCTCGTAAAACTGACTATCCTACCGATCCTCGACTTCAGCGATGTCATCTACAAAATAACTTCCAATACTCTACTCAGCAAACTGGATGCAGTCTATCACAGTGTCATCAATTTTGTTACCAAAGCCAGACCCACTGGCTAAACCCACTGCCTCCAGGTCATCTATAAGTCTATGCTAGGTAAAGCTCCGCCTTATCTCAGCTCACTGGTCACGATAACAACACCCACCCGTAGCACGCGCTCCAGCAGGTATATCTCACTGGTCATCCCCAAAGCCAACACCTCATTTGGCCGCCTTTCCTTCCAGTTCTCTGCTGCCAGTGACTGGAACGAATTGCAAAAATCATTGAAGCAGGAGACTTATATCTCCCTCACTAACTTTAAACATCAGCTGTCTGAGCAGCTAACCGATCGCTGCAGCTGTACATAGCCCATCTGTAAATAGCCCACCCAATCTACCTACCTCATCCCCATACTGTTTTTATTTACTTTTCTGCTCTTTTGCACACCAGTATTTCTACTTGCACATCATCATCTGCTCATTTATCACTCCAGTGTTCATCTGCTAAAGTGTAATTATTTCGCTACTATGGCCCATTTAATTCCTTACCTCCTCACGCCATTTGCACACACTGTATATAGACTTTCTTTTTTTCTATTGTGTTATTGACTGTACTCTTGTTTAATCCATGTGTAACTCTATGTTGTTGTTTGTTTCACACTGCTTTGCTTTATCTTGGCCAGGTCACGGTTGTAAATGAGAACTTGTTCTCAACTAGCCTACCTGGTTAAATAAAAGTGAAATAAATAAAATTAAAATACAACTGGCTACATCAATAAGTGCAGCGAGGATGTCGTCCCCAACGTGACTGTACGTATATACCCCAACCAAAAACCATGGATTACAGGCAATATTCGCACTGAGCTAAAGGGTAGAGTTGCCGCTTTCAAGGTGTGGGACTCTAACCCGGAAGCTGATAAGAAATCCTGCTACGCCCTCCGAAGAACCATCAAACAGGCAAAGCTTCAATACAGGGCTAAGATCGAATCGTACTACACCAGCTCCAACGCTCGTCTTATGTGGCAGGGCTTGCAAACTCTTACAGACTACAATAGGGAAGCACAGCCGCGAGCTGCCCAGGGACATGAGCCTACCAAATGAGCTAAATCACTTCTATGCTCGCTTCGAGGCAGGCAACACTGAGGCATGCATGAGAGCATCAGCTGTTCCTGATGACTGTTTGATCACGCTCTCCGTAGCCGACGTGAGCAAGACCTTTAAACAGGTCAACATTCACAAGGCTGGATTACCAGGTTGTGTGCTCCGGGCATGTGCTGACCAACTGGCAAGTGTCTTCACTGACATTTTCAACATGTCTCTGATTGAGTCTGTAATACCAACATGTTTCAAGCAGACCACCATAGTCCTTGTGCCCAATAACACGAAGGCAACCTGCCTAAATGACTACAGACCTGTAGCACTCACATCCATAGTCATGAAGTGCTTTGAAAGGCTGGTAATGGCTCACATCAACACCATTATCCCAGAAACCCTAGACCCACTCCAATTTTCATACAGCCCCAACAGATCCACAGATGGTGCAATCTCTATTGCTCTCCACACTGCCCTTTCCCACTTGAACAAAAGGAACACCTACGTGAGAATGCCTTTCATTGACTACAGCTCAGCGTTCAACCCCATAGTACCCTCAAAACTCATCACTAAGCTAAGGATCCTGGGATTAAACACCTCCCTCTGCAACTGGATCCTGGACTTCCTGACGGGCCGCCCCCAGGTGGTAAGGGAAGGTAACAACACATCTGCCAAGCTGATCCTCAACACTGGAGTCCCCCAGGGGTGCATGCTTAGTCCCCTTCTGTACTCCCTGTTCACCCACGACTGCATGGCCAGGCACGACTCCAACACCATCATTAAGTTTGCAGATGACCCAACAGTGGTAGGCCTGATCACCGACAACGTCGAGACAGCCTATAGGGAGGAAGTCAGAGACCTGGCTGGGTGGTGCCAGGATAACAACCTATCCCTCAACGGAACCAAGACTAAGGAGATGATTGTGGACTACAGGAAAAGGAGGGCCGAGCACACCCACATTCGCATCGACAGGGCTGGTTGGAACAGGTTGGAACAGGTTGGAACAGGCCCAGGCAAGGAAAGTAAAGTAGTGCACTACACTGTCAAAGAAAAAGTACAAGAACCATTTTGATTTCTGCATAAATTGGTCATAACATTTGATTTGATCTTTAAGTCACAACAATAGACAAACACACTGTGCTTAAACTAATAACACACACACTATTGTATTTTTCTTGTCTATAATGAATATGTCATTTAAACATTCACTGTGTAGGTTGGGAAAAGTCTGTGAACCCCGAGGCTAATGACTTCTCCAAAAGCTAATTGGAGTCGGGAGTCAGCTAACCTGGAGTCCAATCAATGAGAGGAGATTGGAGATGTTGGTTAGAGCTGCCCTGCCCTATTAAATATATTCACAAAATGTTAGTTTGCTATTCACAAGAAGCGTTGCCTGATGTGAACCTTACCTCTCACAAAAGAGATCTCAGAAGACCTCAGATCAAGAATTGTTGGCTTGCATAAACATGGAAAGGGTTACAAAAGTATCTCTAAAAGCAACAACCCCAGGGCTCCATATGAATAGACTAGTCCAACAACCCCAGGGCTTTATATGAATAGACTAGTCCAACAACCCCAGGGCTCCATATGAATAGTCTAGTCCAACAACCCCAAGGCTCCATATGAATAGACTAGTCCAACAACCCCAGGGCTACATATGAATAGACTAGTCCAACATCCCCAGGGCTCCATATGAATAGACTAGTCCAACAACCCCAGGGCTCCATATGAATAGTCTAGTCCAACAACCCCAAGGCTCCATATGAATAGACTAGTCCAACAACCCCAGGGCTCCATATGAATAGACTAGTCCAACAACCCCAGGGCTCCATATGAATAGTCTAGTCCAACAACCCCAGGGCTCCATATAAATAGTCTAGTCCAACAACCCCAGGGCTCCATATGAATAGACTAGTCCAACAACCCCAGGGCTCCATATGAATAGACTAGTCCAACAACCCCAGGGCTCCATATGAATAGACTAGTCCAACAACCCCAGGGCTCCATATGAATAGACTAGTCCAACAACCCCAGGGCTCCATATGAATAGACTAGTCCAACAACCCCAGGGCTCCATATGAATAGACTAGTCCAACAACCCCAGGGCTCCATATGAATAGACTAGTCCAACAACCCCAGGGCTCCATATGAATAGACTAGTCCAACAACCCCAGGGCTCCATATGAATAGACTAGTCCAACAACCCCAGGGCTCCATATGAATAGACTAGTCCAACAACCCCAGGGCTCCATATGAATAGACTAGTCCAACAACCCCAGGGCTCCATATGAATAGACTAGTCCAACAACCCCAGGGCTCCATATGAATAGACTAGTCCAACAACCCCAGGGCTCCATATGAATAGACTAGTCCAACAACCCCAGGGCTCCATATGAATAGACTAGTCCAACAACCCCAGGGCTCCATATGAATAGACTAGTCCAACAACCCCAGGGCTCCATATGAATAGACTAGTCCAACAACCCCAGGGCTCCATATGAATAGACTAGTCCAACAACCCCAGGGCTCCATATGAATAGACTAGTCCAACAACCCCAGGGCTCCATATGAATAGACTAGTCCAACAACCCCAGGGCTCCATATGAATAGACTAGTCCAACAACCCCAGGGCTCCATATGAATAGACTAGTCCAACAACCCCAGGGCTCCATATGAATAGACTAGTCCAACAACCCCAGGGCTCCATATGAATAGACTAGTCCAACAACCCCAGGGCTCCATATGAATAGACTAGTCCAACAACCCCAGGGCTCCATATGAATAGACTAGTCCAACAACCCCAGGGCTCCATATGAATAGACTAGTCCAACAACCCCAGGGCTCCATATGAATAGACTAGTCCAACAACCCCAGGGCTCCATATGAATAGACTAGTCCAACAACCCCAGGGCTCCATATGAATAGACTAGTCCAACAACCCCAGGGCTCCATATGAATAGACTAGTCCAACAACCCCAGGGCTCCATATGAATAGACTAGTCCAACAACCCCAGGGCTCCATATGAATAGACTAGTCCAACAACCCCAGGGCTCCATATGAATAGACTAGTCCAACAACCCCAGGGCTCCATATGAATAGACTAGTCCAACAACCCCAGGGCTCCATATGAATAGACTAGTCCAACAACCCCAGGGCTCCATATGAATAGACTAGTCCAACAACCCCAGGGCTCCATATGAATAGACTAGTCCAACAACCCCAGGGCTCCATATGAATAGACTAGTCCAACAACCCCAGGGCTCCATATGAATAGACTAGTCCAACAACCCCAGGGCTCCATATGAATAGACTAGTCCAACAACCCCAGGGCTCCATATGAATAGACTAGTCCAACAACCCCAGGGCTCCATATGAATAGACTAGTCCAACAACCCCAGGGCTCCATATGAATAGACTAGTCCAACAACCCCAGGGCTCCATATGAATAGACTAGTCCAACAACCCCAGGGCTCCATATGAATAGACTAGTCCAACAACCCCAGGGCTCCATATGAATAGACTAGTCCAACAACCCCAGGGCTCCATATTCAGTTGTTTCCAGTGATGACAGAGAGCGTCCTGATTAATATGCAGAACAGATACTTTCATCCACAGCCTGACAGATACACGGATGATTACCTAACTCATTATTCTCTTTGTGCCCATTCAGGGGTAATCACCCCCATTCGGATGTCCTATTGAGAATCACAGTGTCTGTGACACAACTTAAACCCTATTACCTATGTAGTGCACTACAAGCCCTATGGACCCTGGTCAAAATAATGCACTTTATAGGGAACAAGGTACCATTTGGTACTCAGTCTGTGTCTCTTTCAGTCATTGTTTCGCCAGGAGGAGGCCTAATTCTACTTTGTGGTGTGGACATGGAGCTCGAACAAGAAGTATATATTACATTTTACAATATCATCATTTACTTGATACAGTATGAGAAGTGGATAATCCTGATAATAACTATCCAGGAGTTTTCTATGAGCTGCTGATGTCACCTTGATAGAGTTTTATATGAGCTGCTGATGTCACCTTGATAGAGTTTTCTATGAGCTGCTGATGTCACCTTGATAGAGTTTTCTATGAGCTGCTGATGTCACCTTGATATAGTTCTCTATGAGCTGCTGATGTCACCTTGATATAGTTTTCTATGAGCTGCTGATGTCACCTTGATATAGTTTTCTATGAGCTGCCGATGTCACCTTGATATAGTTTTCTATGAGCTGCTGATGTCACCTTGATAGAGTTTTCTATGAGCTGCTGATGTCACCTTGATAGAGTTCTCTATGAGCTGCTGATGTCACTTTGATAGAGTTCTCTATGAGCTGCTGATGTCACTTTGATAGAGTTTTCTATGAGCTGCTGATGACACCTTGATAGAGATTTATATGAGCTGCTGATGTCACCTTGATATAGTTTTCTATGAGCTGCTGATGACACCTTGATATAGTTTTCTATGAGCTGCTGATGTCACCTTGATAGAGTTTTCTATGAGCTGCTGATGTCACCCTGATATAGTTTTCTATGAGCTGCTGATGACACCTTGATATAGTTTTCTATGAGCTGCTGATGACACCTTGATATAGTTTTCTATGAGCTGCTGATGTCACCTTGATAGAGTTTTCTATGAGCTGCTGATGTCACTTTGATAGAGTTCTCTATGAGCTGCTGATGTCACCTTGATATAGTTTTCTATGAGCTGCTGATGTCACCTTGATATAGTTGTCTATGAGCTGCTGATGTCACCTTGATAGAGTTTTCTATGAGCTGCTGATGTCACTTTGATAGAGTTCTCTATGAGCTGCTGATGTCACCTTGATATAGTTTTCTATGAGCTGCTGATGTCACCTTGATATAGTTGTCTATGAGCTGCTGATGTCACCTTGATAGAGTTTTCTATGAGCTGCTGATGTCACCTTGATAGAGTTTTATATGAGCTGCTGATGTCACCTTGATATAGTTGTCTATGAGCTGCTGATGACACCTTGATAGAGTTTTCAATGAGCTGCTGATGTCACCTTGATATAGTTTTCAATGAGCTGCTGATGTCACCTTGATATAGTTTTCTATGAGCTGCTGATGTCACCTTGATATAGTTTTCTATGAGCTGCTGATGTCACCTTGATATAGTTTTCTATGAGCTGCTGATGTCACCTTGATAGAGTTTTCTATGAGCTGCTGATGTCACCTTGATAGAGTTCTCTATGAGCTGCTGATGTCACCTTGATAGAGTTCTCTATGAGCTGCTGATGTCACCTTGATATAGTTTTCTATGAGCTGCTGATGTCACCTTGATATAGTTTTCTATGAGCTGCTGATGTCACCTTGATATAGTTTTCTATGAGCTGCTGATGTCACCTTGATAGAGTTCTCTATGAGCTGCTGATGTCACCTTCATATAGTTTTCTATGAGCTGCTGATGTCACCTTGATATAGTTTTCTATGAGCTGCTGATGTCACCTTGATATAGTTTTCTATGAGCTGCTGATGTCACCTTGATAGAGTTCTCTATGAGCTGCTGATGTCACCTTGATAGAGTTCTCTATGAGCTGCTGATGTCACCTTCATATAGTTTTCTATGAGCTGCTGATGTCACCTTGATAGAGTTTTCTATGAGCTGCTGATGTCACCTTGATATAGTTTTCTATGAGCTGCTGATGTCACCTTGATAGAGTTCTCTATGAGCTGCTGATGTCACCTTGATATAGTTTTCTATGAGCTGCTGATGTCACCTTGATATAGTTTTCTATGAGCTGCTGATGTCACCTTGATAGAGTTCTCTATGAGCTGCTGATGACACCTTGATATAGTTTTCTATGAGCTGCTGATGTCACCTTGATATAGTTTTCTATGAGCTGCTGATGTCACCTTGATAGAGTTTTCTATGAGCTGCTGATGACACCTTGATAGAGTTTTCAATGAGCTGCTGATGTCACCTTGATAGAGTTCTCTATGAGCTGCTGATGTCACCTTCATATAGTTTTCTATGAGCTGCTGATGTCACCTTGATATAGTTTTATATGAGCTGCTGATGTCACCTTCATATAGTTTTCTATGAGCTGCTGATGTCACCTTGATAGAGTTTTCTGTATCAAGACATTTTGGTGAAGTGCTAACGGTTTTAAAACACTTAAGGATCGTCCCCTTTTTTTCCAGTTTTCGTCTACAAAGACATACCCACATCTAACTGTCTGTAGCTCAGGCCCTGAAGCACGGATATGCATATAGTTGGTACCATTTGAAAATAAACACTTTGAAGTTTGTGTAAATGTGAAAGGAATGTAGGCGAATATAACACAATAGATATGGTAAAAGATAATTCAAAGAAAGAAACAACTGTTTTTAATTTTTTTTGTACCGTCATCTTTGAAATGCAAAACAAAGGCCATAATGTATTATTCTAGCCCAGGTGACATTTTTATTTTAGCCACTAGATGGCAGCAGTGTGTGTGCAAAATTTTAGACTGATCCAATTAACCATTGTATTTCTGTTCCAAATTTTGTTTCAAGACTGTCCAAATGTGCCTAATTTGTTTATTAACAACTTTTAATGTTCATTTGTGCACTCTCCTCAAACATTAGCATGGTATTCTTTCACTGTAACAGCAACTGTAAATTGGACAGTGCAGATAGGTTAACAATAATTTAGTCTTTCTGCCCATATCAGATACGTCTATGTCCTTGGAAATGTTCTTGTTACTTACAACCTCATGCTAATCACATTAGGCTACGATAGCTCAACCGTCCCGCAGAGGACCCACCAATCCTGAATAAGTTTAAAGTCTCCCCACTTTAAAGTCATCCACCCAGGAGAAGAGATGAGAAGAGAGGAGAGGAGGGTTTGGCATATAGACAGAACAACTATTCCGTATGGGTTTGTGTACCCTAGAACAGTGATAATAACAGAAGTAGGGTTGTATGTGTGGTTAAGGTCATCAAATTGTTGTAAAAGGGAACCAGGCAGGATGGGGATGAGGAGCAAGAGAGACAAGATGGGTAAGAGAGACAAGACTGTGATAACTGAGTCCAGGAGGAGAGGGGCAGAGAGGGAGAAGAGAGAGGATTGTCCCAGCCATTAGATATAAAGTACACATGAATTATGTGGGAGTCTTTATCTGGAGAGGAAGAGAGGACAGGCACACTTGGGGTGTCCAGCGGGCGAGGTCTGTAGACCAGTACACCACAGTCCTTGTTAAGAGCACTATAGATGACGGTAGAAAACACTCTCTGTCCATCTCTCTATGTGCCCCCCTTCTCTCCAATTTCCCCCTCTCCATTTCTCTCTCTGTGCACCCCCTCTCCATCTCTCTCTGTGCCTTCCCTCGCTCCATCTCTCCCTGTGCCCCTCTTCTCTACATCTCTCGCTCTGCACCCCCTCTCCATCTCTCTCTGCGCCCCCCCTCTCTCTCCGTCTCTCTCTCTGCGCCCCTCTCCCTCCCTCTCTCTCTGTGCCTCCCCTCGCTCCATCTCTCCCCGTGCCCCTCTTCTATCCATCTCTCTCTCTGTGCCCTCCTCCATCTCTCTCTCAGCCTACCCTGAAAAATAGTATTTATAATAATAATACTAAAAATAAACATTAATAATAGTAATCATAGTAATAATCTAGATAATAATAATATTAACAATAATAATAATCATAATAGTAATAATATTAACAATAATAGTAATAATAATAATAATAGTAACAATAATAAGAATATTAATAATAAAGATAATAATAATAACATTAATAATAATAATAATACTATTAATAATAATAAAGATAATAATATTAATAATAATGATAACAATAATAATAATAATAATAACAATAATAGTAATAATAATAATAATAATAATAATAATAATATTAACAATAATAGTAATAACAATAATAATAATAATAATAATAATAATAGTAACAATAATAGTAATAATAATAATAATAATAATAATAATAACAATAACAATAATAGTAATAATAATAATAATAATAATAATAATAATAATAACAATAATAGTAATAATAACAGCAATAATAATAATAATAATAGTAGTAGTATTAATAATAAGAATATTAATAATAAAGATAATAATAATAACATTAATAATAATAATAATACTATTAATAATAATAAAGATAATAATATTAATAATAATGATAACAATAATAATATTAATAATAAAGATAATAATAATAATATTCATAATAATAATAATATTAATAATAATAACAATAATAGTAATAATAATAATAATAATATTAATAATAATAATAACAATAATTGTAATAATAATAATAATAATAATAATAATAATAACAATAATAATAACAATAATAGTAATAATAATATTAACAATAATACTACTAATAATAATAATAATAATAGTAATACATTTAGTGGGACTAGCCCAGTCAGACCTAAATCCTGAGTAATCATCATATATATTCATTCATCGTGCTTTATTAACAAGTACATAGACTACTGAGGTATTCAAGAAATTATTGTTTCATATAATACATTCAAGCAGGAATAATTCAATATATATTAATGTGCAACCCAATTCAGTGTTAGACATTCATTTTGTGTTGACAATTACACTACAGTTTCCATATTTTACTGTCATGATAGCAACCCAACATTTCCAGGTCTCCATTTGTTCAGTGTAGATGAATTACATACACCAGTATGAGCACTAACAATATCATAGGCTAATATATTGGGGTTCAAACACCTGTGGAAACTCACAACACTTAAAGTATATCGCTCCCTCTAAATATAACACCCCCTGCTCATAGCCATGTATTCATCCCACAGTAAATAGAATGTTCCCCAACAAGTGTTACATTTGTTGCCTAGTACCAATGAGCCCTACAGGCCTATGCCCTCACAATGGCCATTGTGCATTTCGCACGCTTGGCGTTCCATATCTCAAAGCCATATCAAATACATGTGTTGATAAAAATGAAACCTAGAGAAAGATGATACTCTCCCTTCTTCAACAGGAAGCTTCCAAATCTGTGTTTTGCATTTTGAAATGTGATCAGAACCTATTCTTCTCTTCAGCACATTGGAGAGCGGCTCGCTCATCTCAGCAGCAAGCCCCCTGAGGATAATGAGGCCCCCTGAGGATAATGAGGCCCCGTGAGGATAATAAGGCCCCGTGAGGATAATGAGGCCCCCTGAGGATAATGAGGCCCCCTGAGGATAATGAGGGCCGTGAGGATAATGAGGCCCCCTGATGATAATGAGGCCCGTGAGGATAATGAGGCCCCCTGAGGATAATGAGGCCCCGTGAGGATAATGAGGCCCCGTGAGTATAATGAGGACCCCTGAGGATAATCAGGCCCCGTGAGGATAATGAGGCCCCCTGAGGATAATGAGGCCCCCTGAGGATAATGAGGCCCCATGAGGATAATGAGGCCCCCTGAGGATAATGAGCCCCCCTGAGGATAATGAGGCCCCCTGAGGATAATGAGGCCCCCATGAGATTAATGAGGATATCATGAGGATAATAGGAGACCAAATTTATAGTTTTAGCCAGACAAAAAATATAAAGTTTTGAAGGAAGTGACAAAGTAAAAACGGTTTATAGGCACCATTTCCCTGATCTTGGCCGTCGCACAGATGACAGTTGGAACAGGTCTCTTTGTTGATGTCGCGTTTGACTTTGAATGTGAGTTTGTGTGGCCTCAGCTCAGCCTATCAGAAAACCGGTAGAGGGTCCTGGTAGGGGGACCGGCCCATCCTAGTAGGGGGACCGGCCCATCCTGGTAGGGGCACCCTGCCCATCCTGGTAGGGGGAGCGGCCCATCCTGGTAGGGGGACCGGTAGGGTCCTGGTAGGGGGATCTGCCCATCCTGGTAGGGGGACCTGCCCATCCTGGTAGGGGGACCGGCCCATCCTGGTAGGGGGACCGGTAGGGTCCTGGTAGGGGGATCTGCCCATCCTGGTAGGGGGACCGGTAGGGTCCTGGTAGGGGGATCTGCCCATCCTGGTAGGGGGACCGGCCCATCCTGGTAGGGGGGACCGGCCCATCCTGGTAGGGGGGACCGGCCCATCCTGGTAGGGGGGACCGGCCCATCCTGGTAGGGGGGACCGGCCCATCCTGGTAGGGGGGACCGGCAAATCCTGGTAGGGGGGACCGGCCCATCCTGGTAGGGGGACCGGCCCATCCTGGTAGAGGGGTCGGGCCATTCCCCACTGATCATCCAAAGGCTCATTATAGATTAGTATAACGGAAACGTTTGTTTGGGGCTTTAGGCTGGGTTTCTGTACAGCACTTTGTGACATCAGCTGATGTAATAAGGGCTTTTTAAATACATTTGATTGATTGATTAAACCCATCTTAACAGGCCCGTGGACCCGCCGGCCATGTTAACTTTTTCATTGCTTAATTTTTACATTAAAAATGTTTATTTGCGTGTGTCAATTTTGACCAGCCCACCCAACTGGTCTAGCCCATCTGCCATATTCCAGAATTGCCAGATGGCAAATCCACCCCTGCCCCCTCCTTTCCCTCCCCTTCCCTCCAGTCTCCCTCACCCCTGCCTCCTTCCGTTCCCTCCCCTTCCCTCCAGTCTCCCTCACCCCTGCCCCTCCGTCCCCCCTCCCCTTCCCTCCAGTCTCCCTCACCCCTGCCCCCTCCGTCCCCCCTCCCCTTCCCTCCAGTCTCCCTCACCCCTGCCCCCTCCGTCCCCTCCCCTTCCCTCCAGTCTCCCTCACCCCTGCCCCTCCGTCCCCCCTCCCCTTCCCTCCAGTCTCCCTCACCCCTGCCCCCTCCGTCCCCCCTCCCCTTCCCTCCAGTCTCCCTCACCCCTGCCCCCTCCGTTCCCTCCCCTTCCCTCCAGTCTCCCTCACCCCTGCCCCCTCCGTCCCCCCTCCCCTTCCCTCCAGTCTCCCTCACCCCTGATCAGAATCCATCAAAGCTGAAAACTAGTCGGCAGGACATCAGTGAGAACTCCGGCAGCGCTTAGACGTGTCAGCGCCTTTATCATATTAACAACAACAGCATGCCTTATAGGCTAGAGTAACACACTACACTACACAGGGAACACACAGTTACAGCCCAACATTCAAACAACTTCTGAAGGACTTACTCCAGACACTCCATGTCAACATACAGCCTGGACAACACCCTGGCTTAAATCAGGTTCTGGGTTTTAGGAACAACATGTCTGTCTCCCCCCCTGGCACTCTGCTGCCCTCCACCTTCAGAAACAGCAACCGAAGTGAATTAAGAGAGATTGGGGGAGGACATGAGGAGATGTGGGGGAGGAGGTGAGAGGTGGTGGGGGGAGGGGAAGAGGTGAGAGGAGGTGGAGGGGTGGAGGTGAAGAGGAGGTGAGAGGAGATATAGGGGAGGAGGTGAGAGGAGGTGGGGGAGGAGGTGAGAGGAGGTATAGGGGAGGAGGTGAGAGGAGGTGGGGGAGGAGGTGAGTGTAGGTGAAGGAGAGGAGATGAGAGGAGGTGGGGGAGGAGGTGAGAGGAGGTGGGGGAGGAGGTGAGAAGAGGTGGGGGAGGAGGTGAGAGGAGGTATAGGGGAGGAGGTGAGAGGAGGTGGGGGAGGATGTGAGAGGAGGGGAAAGAGGAGGTGAGAGGAGGTGGGGAGGATGTGAGAGGAGGGGAAAGAGGAGGTGAGAGGAGGTGGGGAGGAGGTGAGAGGAGGTGGGGAGGAGGTGAGAGGAGGTGGGGGAGGAGGTGAGAGGAGGTGGGGGAGGAGGTGAGAGGAGGTGGGGGAGGAGGTGAGAGGAGGTGGGGGAGGAGGTGAGAGGAGGTGGGGGAGGAGGTGAGAGGAGGTAGGGGAGGAGGTGAGAGGAGGTGGGGAGGCTACTGTCTCAGCAGATAGTGTTATGAGTGCTGGGCTGGGCCAAGGAGAGGACGGGACAAGGGTGTTGAGAGTTACACATGGCATGTATAAAAGCCGCTGCCGACCTACGGTGTGTGTGTGTGTGTGTGTGTGCGTGCGTGCGTGCGTGCGTGCGTGCGTGCGTGTGTGTGTGTGTGTGTGACTCAGAGGAAGAGAGATACTAGGGGTTGGTCCAGCTAACATTCTTGCGAACAACTATTTAATTAAATCATCCTGTCGCCCTCAGCCTTTGATCTTAACACATATGTAACATATACCATACAGTATATAAAATATACGATACAATATGTAACATAAACCATATAGTACTTAACATATAACATATAATATGTAACATTTACTGAATACATTTTCTCTCTCTCTCTCTCTCTCTCTCTCTCTCTCTCTCTCTCTCTCTCTCTCTCTCTCTCTCTCTCTCTCTCTCTCTCTCTCTCTCTCTCTCTCTCTCTCTCTCTCTCTCTCTCTCTTCTCTCTTCTCTCTTCTCTCTTCTCTCTTCTCTATCTCTCTCTCTATCTCTCCCTCTCTCTCTCCCTCTCTCTCTTCATGTTTTAAGACTCACCGACAAAAACGTTTGATATGATAGTATCAGGTGAACTCTGAATGGAACGCACACATGGTTTATGCTACTACAGGTAGAAGTGTTTAGATTGTGAGGACATTGGACATAAGTGACAGTCGTGTAGGCACATGGAGCGGGGCGAGCAGGACTCTGTCTGGCTCCAGATCTGAGAGCGGGCCAGGGGTTTCCGGCCTCCGCCACGGGTCCAGACTCAACTCCAACCATTGGAATGGCAAGGTTCGGTCGCCCATACTGGGAATGTTAATATAGCCAAGGTCACCATGTTGGTGAGCTCAGTGGCAGGCGTGATAGTCACTGAGCTCCCTGCAGTGGTTACCGAGGGCAGATCTAACACTGACTCCGAAGCTGATACGCGTGTCTCACAGACAACGAAGAATGATGCACCCAGTATAATTACAGACACACGGGGTGATGTGCCCAGTATAATCACAGACAGACAGGGTGATGAACCCAGTATAATTACAGACAGACAGGGTGATGCACCCAGTATGATTACAGACAGACAGGGTGATGTGCCCAGTATAATTACAGACAGGGTGATGTTCCCAGTATAATTACAGACACACAGGGTGATGCACCCAGTATAATTACAGACAGACAGGGTGATGTGCCCAGTATAATTACAGACACACAGGGTGATGTGCCCAGTATAATTACAGACAGGGTGATGTGCCCAGTATAATTACAGACACACAGGGTGATGCACCCAGTATAATTACAGACAGGGTGATGTGCCCAGTATAATTACAGACACACAGGGTGATGCACCCAGTATAATTACAGACAGGGTGATGTGCCCAGTATAATTACAGACAGACATGGTGATGCACCCAGTATAATTACAGACACACAGGGTGATGCACCCAGTATAATTACAGACAACGAAGAATGATGCACCCAGTATAATTACAGACACACAGGGCGATGCACCCAGTATAATTACAGACAGGGTGATGTGCCCAGTACAATTACAGACAGACAGGGTGATGCACCCAGTATAATTACAGACAGACAGGGTGATGCACCCAGTATAATTACAGACAGGGTGATGTGCCCAGTATAATTACAGACAACGAAGAATGATGCACCCAGTATAATTACAGACACACAGGGCGATGCACCCAGTATAATCACAGACAGACAGGGTGATGTGCCCAGTACAATTACAGACAGACAGGGTGATGTTCTCAGTATAATTACAGACAGACAGGGTGATGTGCTCAGTATAATTACAGACAGACAGGGTGATGTGCTCAGTATAATTACAGACAGGGTGATGTGCCCAGTATAATTACAGACACACAAGGTGATGCACCCAGTATAATTACAGACAGACAGGGTGATGTGCCCAGTATAATTACAGACACACAGGGTGATGTGCCCAGTATAATTACAGACAGGGTGATGTGCCCAGTATAATTACAGACACACAGGGTGATGCACCCAGTATAATTACAGACACACAGGGTGATGCACCCAGTATAATTACAGACAGGGTGATGCACCCAGTATAATTACAGACAGACATGGTGATGCACCCAGTATAATTACAGACACACAGGGTGATGCACCCAGTATAATTACAGACAACGAAGAATGATGCACCCAGTATAATTACAGACACACAGGGCGATGCACCCAGTATAATTACAGACAGGGTGATGTGCCCAGTATAATTACAGACAGACAGGGTGATGCACCCAGTATAATTACAGACAGACAGGGTGATGCACCCAGTATAATTACAGACAGGGTGATGTGCCCAGTATAATTACAGACAACGAAGAATGATGCACCCAGTATAATTACAGACACACAGGGCGATGCACCCAGTATAATCACAGACAGACAGGGTGATGTGCCCAGTACAATTACAGACAGACAGGGTGATGTTCTCAGTATAATTACAGACAGACAGGGTGATGTGCTCAGTATAATTACAGACAGACAGGGTGATGTGCTCAGTATAATTACAGACAGGGTGATGTGCCCAGTATAATTACAGACACACAAGGTGATGCACCCAGTATAATTACAGTCAGACAGGGTGATGCACCCAGTATAATTACAGACAGGGTGATGTGCCCAGTATAATTACAGACACACAGGGTGATGCACCCAGTATAATTACAGACAGGGTGATGTGCCCAGTATAATTACAGACACACAGGGTGATGCACCCAGTATAATTACAGACAGACAGGGTGATGCACCCAGTATAATTACAGACAACGAAGAATGATGCACCCAGTATAATTACAGACACACAGGGCGATGCACCCAGTATAATTACAGACAGGGTGATGTGCCCAGTATAATTACAGACACACAGGGTGATGCACCCAGTATAATTACAGACAGACATGGTGATGCACCCAGTATAATTACAGACAGGGTGATGTGCCCAGTACAATTACAGACAGACAGGGTGATGTGCCCAGTATAATTACAGACAGACAGGGTGATGTGCCCAGTACAATTACAGACAGACAGGGTGATTTGCTCAGTACAATTACAGACAGACAGGGTGATGTGCTCAGTATAATTACAGACAGACAGGGTGATGTGCCCAGTATAATTACAGACAGGGTGATGCACCCAGTATAACTACAGACAGACAAGGTGATGTGCCCAGTATAATTACAGACAGACAGGGTGATGTGCCCAGTATAATTATAGACACACAGGGTGATGCACCCAGTATAATTACAGACACACAGGGTGATGTGCTCAGTATAATTACAGACAGACAGGGTGATGTGCCCAGTATAATTACAGACAGGGTGATTTGCTCAGTACAATTACAGACAGACATGGTGATGCACCCAGTATAATTACAGACACACAGGGTGATGCACCCAGTATAATTACAGACAGGGTGATGTGCCCAGTATAATTACAGACAGGGTGATGTGCCCAGTATAATTACAGACAGGGTGATGCACCCAGTATAATTACAGACAGGGTGATGTGCCCAGTATAATTACAGACACACAGGGTGATGCACCCAGTATAATTACAGACAGACAGGGTGATGCACCCAGTATAATTACAGACAGACAGGGTGATGTGCCCAGTATAATTACAGACAGACATGGTGATGCACCCAGTATAATTACAGACAGACAGGGTGATGCACCCAGTATAATTACAGACAGGGTGATGTGCCCAGTATAATTACAGACAGGGTGATGTGCCCAGTATAATTACAGACAGGGTGATGTGCCCAGTATAATTACAGACAGACATGGTGATGCACCCAGTATAATTACAGACAGACATGGTACACCAAATGATGACCACCAATCAGAGTCCACTCTGATGACACACCCAATGGTGACCACCAATCAGAGACCACTCTGATGACACACCCAATGATGACCACCAATCAGAGTCCACTCTGATGACACACCAAATGATGACCACCAATCAGAGTCCACTCTGATGACACACCAAGGCTCCAGTCCAAGCTTTGTCTTCTAATGGTGTGACTGCTGTCGGCATCCCAAGACTATCCAACTTGAATAAACGCTTGGAGGTCAGGACGACAGCAGTGGTGTAGTCCACGGGCGATACGGATATCACTTATTATTGATATCTACATAGAGCTTTGATGTGAATCACACTGCTGCTCTCTCATTTAGCTATTTGCCCCTTACGGATTGTGGTAGTTCTGGACGGCTGTTCACAAATCTAAATGTGTATTTGAAACTAATAATGATTAAATTCAAGAAGGTTAAACTGCCTATTAATCATTGTGTTTGAAACTAGCCAGTGGAAAAGGCTATCTTGCAACAGCTACATAGTGTGGATCCCAGCCTATAGGATAACAGATGCATAGTGGGGATCCCAGCCTATAGAATAACAGCTGCATAGTGAGGATCCCAGCCTACAGAATAACAGCTGTATAGTGAGGATCCCAGCCTATAGAATAACAGCTGTATAGTGAGGATCCCAGCCTATAGAATAACAGCTGCATAGTGTGGATCCCAGCCTATAGAATAACAGCTGTATAGTGAGGATCCCAGCCTATAGAATAACAGCTGCATAGTGTGGATCCCAGCCTATATAATAACAGCTGTATAGTGAGGATCCCAGCCTATAGAATAACAGCTGTATAGTGTGGATCCCAGCCTATAGAATAACAGCTGTGTGGATCCCAGCCTATAGAATAACAGCTGCATAGTGAGGATCCCAGCCTATAGAATAACAGCTGCATAGTGTGGATCCCAGCCTATAGAATAACAGCTGTGTGGATCCCAGCCTATAGAATAACAGCTGCATAGTGTGGATCCCAGCCTATAGAATAACAGCTGCATAGTGAGGATCCCAGCCTATAGAATAACAGATGCATAGTGAGGATCCCAGCCTATAGAATAACAGCTGCATAGTGAGGATCCCAGCCTATAGAATAACAGCTGCATAGTGAGGATCCCAGCCTATAGAATAACAGCTGTATAGTGAGGATCCCAGCCTATAGAATAACAGCTGTATAGTGAGGATCCCAGCCTATAGAATAACAGCTGCATAGTGAGGATCCCAGCCTATAGAATAACAGCTGCATAGTGAGGATCCCAGCCTATAGAATAACAGCTGCATAGTGTGGATCCCAGCCTATAGAATAACAACTGTATAGTGTGGATCCCAGCCTATAGAATAACAACTGTATAGTGAGGATCCCAGCCTATAGAATAACAGCTGCATAGTGGGGATCCCAGCCTATAGAATAACAGCTGTGGGGATCCCAGCCTATAGAATAACAGCTGCATAGTGTGGATCCCAGCCTATAGAATAACAGCTGTATAGTGAGGATCCCAGCCTATAGAATAACAGCTGTATAGTGTGGATCCCAGCCTATAGAATAACAGCTGTATAGTGTGGATCCCAGCCTATAGAATAACAGCCTATAGAAAAACAGCTGCATAGTGAGGATCCCAGCCTATAGAATAACAGCTGTATAGTGTGGATCCCAGCCTATAGGATAACAGCTCCATAGTGTGGATCCCAGCCTATAGAATAACAGCTGTGGGGATCCCAGCCTATAGAATAACAGCTGCATAGTGGGGATCCCAGCCTATAGAATAACAGCTGTATATTGAGGATCCCAGCCTATAGAATAACAGCTGCATAGTGAGGATCCCAGCCTATAGAATAACAGCTGTGGGGATCCCAGCCTATAGAATAACAGCTGCATAGTGGGGATCCCAGCCTATAGAATAACAGCTGTGGGGATCCCAGCCTATAGAATAACAGCTGCATAGTGAGGATCCCAGCCTATAGAATAACAGCTGTGGGGATCCCAGCCTATAGAATAACAGCTGCATAGTGTGGATCCCAGCCTATAGAATAACAGCTGCATAGTGAGGATCCCAGCCTATAGAATAACAGCTGTATAGTGTGGATCCCAGCCTATAGAATAACAGCTGTATAGTGTGGATCCCAGCCTATAGAATAACAGCTGTATAGTGTGGATCCCAGCCTATAGAATAACAACTGTATAGTGAGGATCCCAGCCTATAGAATAACAGCTGCATAGTGAGGATCCCAGCCTATAGAATAACAGCTGTGTGGATCCCAGCCTATAGAATAACAGCTGTATAGTGAGGATCCCAGCCTATAGAATAACAGCTGCATAGTGAGGATCCCAGCCTATAGAATAACAGCTGTATAGTGAGGATCCCAGCCTATAGAATAACAGCTGCATAGTGTGGATCCCAGCCTATAGAATAACAGCTGTGGGGATCCCAGCCTATAGAATAACAGCTGCATAGTGAGGATCCCAGCCTATAGAATAACAGCTGTGGGGATCCCAGCCTATAGAATAACAGCTGCATAGTGGGGATCCCAGCCTATAGAATAACAGCTGTGGGGATCCCAGCCTATAGAATAACAGCTGCATAGTGTGGATCCCAGCCTATAGAATAACAGCTGCATAGTGAGGATCCCAGCCTATAGAATAACAGCTGCATAGTGTGGATCCCAGCCTATAGAATAACAGCTGTATAGTGTGGATCCCAGCCTATAGAATAACAGCTGTATAGTGTGGATCCCAGCCTATAGAATAACAGCTGCATAGTGTGGATCCCAGCCTATAGAATAACAGCTGTATAGTGAGGATCCCAGCCTATAGAATAACAGCTGCATAGTGGGGATCCCAGCCTATAGAATAACAGCTGTATAGTGTGGATCCCAGCCTATAGAATAACAGCTGTATAGTGTGGATCCCAGCCTATAGAATAACAGCTGCATAGTGTGGATCCCAGCCTATAGAATAACAGCTGTGAGGATCCCAGCCTATAGAATAACAGCTGCATAGTGAGGATCCCAGCCTATAGAATAACAGCTGCATAGTGTGGATCCCAGCCTATAGAATAACAACTGTATAGTGTGGATCCCAGCCTATATAATAACAGCTGTATAGTGTGGATCCCAGCCTATAGAATAACAGCTGTATAGTGTGGATCCCAGCCTATAGAATAACAGCTGTATAGTGTGGATCCCAGCCTATATAATAACAGCTGTATAGTGTGGATCCCAGCCTATATAATAACAGCTGCATAGTGAGGATCCCAGCCTATAGAATAACAGCTGTGGGGATCCCAGCCTATAGAATAACAGCTGCATAGTGTGGATCCCAGCCTATAGAATAACAGCTGTATAGTGAGGATCCCAGCCTATAGAATAACAGCTGCATATTGTGGATCCCAGCCTATAGAATAACAGCTGCATAGTGAGGATCCCAGCCTATAGAATAACAGCTGCATAGTGTGGATCCCAGCCTATAGAATAACAGCTGCATAGTGAGGATCCCAGCCTATAGAATAACAGCTGTATAGTGAGGATCCCAGCCTATAGAATAACAGCTGTATAGTGTGGATCCCAGCCTATAGAATAACAGCTGTGTGGATCCCAGCCTATAGAATAACAGCTGTGTGGATCCCAGCCTATAGAATAACAGCTGCATAGTGTGGATCCCAGCCTATAGAATAACAGCTGTATAGTGTGGATCCCAGCCTATAGAATAACAGCTGCATAGTGTGGATCCCAGCCTATAGAATAACAGCTGTATAGTGTGGATCCCAGCCTATAGAATAACAGCTGCATAGTGTGGATCCCAGCCTATAGAATAACAGCTGCATAGTGTGGATCCCAGCCTATAGAATAACAGCTGCATAGTGAGGATCCCAGCCTATAGAATAACAGCTGCATAGTGAGGATCCCAGCCTATAGAATAACAGCTGCATAGTGTGGATCACAGCCTATAGAATAACAGCTGTATAGTGAGGATCCCAGCCTATAGAATAACAGCTGCATAGTGAGGATCCCAGCCTATAGAATAACAGCTGCATAGTGTGGATCCCAGCCTATAGAATAACAGCTGTATAGTGTGGATCCCAGCCTATAGAATAACAGCTGCATAGTGAGGATCCCAGCCTATAGAACAACAGCTGCATAGTGAGGATCCCAGCCTATAGAATAACAGCCTATAGAATAACAGCTGTATAGTGTGGATCCCAGCCTATAGAATAACAGCTCCATAGTCCTGATCCCAGCCTATAGAATAACAGCTGCATAGTGTGGATCCCAGCCTATAGAATAACAGCTGCATAGTGAGGATCCCAGCCTATAGAATAACAGCTGTGTGGATCCCAGCCTATAGAATAACAGCTGTATAGTGAGGATCCCAGCCTATAGAATAACAGCTGCATAGTGAGGATCCCAGCCTATAGAATAACAGCTGCATAGTGTGGATCCCAGCCTATAGAATAACAGCTGTATAGTGTGGATCCCAGCCTATAGAATAACAGCTGCATAGTGTGGATCCCAGCCTATAGAATAACAGCTGTATAGTGGGGATCCCAGCCTATAGAATAACAGCTGTGTGGATCCCAGCCTATAGAATAACAGCTGTATAGTGTGGATCCCAGCCTATAGAATAACAGCTGCATAGTGTGGATCCCAGCCTATAGAATAACAGCTGTATATTGAGGATCCCAGCCTATAGAATAACAGCTGTATAGTGTGGATCCCAGCCTATAGAATAACAGCTGTATAGTGTGGATCCCAGCCTATAGAATAACAGCTGTATAGTGAGGATCCCAGCCTATAGAATAACAGCTGCATAGTGTGGATCCCAGCCTATAGAATAACAGCTGTATAGTGGGGATCCCAGCCTATAGAATAACAGCTGTATAGTGTGGATCCCAGCCTATAGAATAACAGCTGCATAGTGAGGATCCCAGCCTATAGAATAACAGCTGTATAGTGTGGATCCCAGCCTATAGAATAACAGCTCCATAGTCCTGATCCCAGCCTATAGAATAACAGCTGCATAGTGAGGATCCCAGCCTATAGAATAACAGCTGTATAGTGAGGATCCCAGCCTATAGAATAACAGCTGTATAGTGTGGATCCCAGCCTATAGAATAACAGCTGCATAGTGTGGATCCCAGCCTATAGAATAACAGCTGTATAGTGTGGATCCCAGCCTATAGAATAACAGCTGCATAGTGAGGATCCCAGCCTATAGAATAACAGCTGCATGGTGTGGATCCCAGCCTATAGAATAACAGCTGCATAGTGAGGATCCCAGCCTATAGAATAACAGCTGCATAGTGAGGATCCCAGCCTATAGAATAAAAGTGTTTAATTTGGAGTCTGAATGGGCATATAGCAGGAGGGGGGGGGGGGTTGGAGTCTGAATGGACATATAGCAGGAGGGGGGGTTGGAGTCTGAATGGGCATATAGCAGGAGGGGGGGGGGGTTGGAGTCTGAATGGGCATGGTGCAGGAGGGGGGGTTGGAGTCTGAATGGGCATATAGCAGGAGGGGGGGTTGGAGTCTGAATGGGCATATAGCAGGAGGGGGGGGGTTGGAGTCTGAATGGGCATATAGCAGGAGGGGGGGGTTAGAGTCTGAATGGGCATATAGCAGGAGGGGGGGGTTGGAGTCTGAATGGGCATATAGCAGGAGGGGGGGTTGGAGTCTGAATGGGCATATAGCAGGAGGGGGGGTTGGAGTCTGAATGGGCATATAGCAGGAGGGGGGGTTGGAGTCTGAATGGACATATAGCAGGAGGGGGGGTTGGAGTCTGAATGGACATATAGCAGGAGGGGGGGTTGGAGTCTGAATGGACATATAGCAGGAGGGGGGCGGGGTGAGGTTGGAGTCTGAATGGGCATATAGCAGGAGGAGGGGGGGGTTGGAGTCTGAATGGGCATATAGCAGGAGGGGGGGGGGTTGGAGTCTGAATGGGCATATAGCAGGAGGGGGGGGGGGGTTGGAGTCTGAATGGGCATGGTGCAGGAGGGGGGGTTGGAGTCTGAATGGGCATATAGCAGGAGGGGGGGGGGTTGGAGTCTGAATGGACATATAGCAGGAGGGGGGGTTGGAGTCTGAATGGGCATATAGCAGGAGGGGGGGGGGGGGGTTGGAGTCTGAATGGACATATAGCAGGAGGGGGGGTTGGAGTCTGAATGGGCATATAGCAGGAGGGGGGGGGGGTTGGAGTCTGAATGGGCATGGTGCAGGAGGGGGGGGTTGGAGTCTGAATGGGCATATAGCAGGAGGGGGGGTTGGAGTCTGAATGGGCATATAGCAGGAGGGGGGGGGGGGGGTTGGAGTCTGAATGGGCATATAGCAGGAGGGGGGGGTTGGAGTCTGAATGGGCATATAGCAGGAGGGGGGGGTTGGAGTCTGAATGGGCATATAGCAGGAGGGGGGGTTGGAGTCTGAATGGGCATATAGCAGGAGGGGGGGTTGGAGTCTGAATGGGCATATAGCAGGAGGGGGGGTTGGAGTCTGAATGGACATATAGCAGGAGGGGGGGTTGGAGTCTGAATGGGCATATAGCAGGAGGGGGGGTTGGAGTCTGAATGGACATATAGCAGGAGGGGGGGTTGGAGTCTGAATGGACATATAGCAGGGGGGGTGGTTGGTGTCTGAATGGACATATAGCAGGTGGGGGGGGGGTTGGAGTCTGAATGGGCATATAGCAGGAGGAGGGGGGGTTGGAGTCTGAATGGGCATATAGCAGGAGGGAGGGGGTTGGAGTCTGAATGGGCATATAGCAGGAGGGGGGGTTGGAGTCTGAATGGGCATATAGCAGGAGGGGGGGTTGGAGTCTGAATGGAAATGGTGCAGGAGGGGGGGGGGGGGGTGGAGTCTGAATGGGCATATAGCAGGAGGGAGGGTTGGAGTCTGAATGTGGAGTCTGAATGGGCATATAGCAGGAGGGGGGGGGTGTTGGAGTCTGAATGGGCATATAGCAGGAGGGGGGGGGTTGGAGTCTGAATGGGCATATAGCAGGAGGGGGGGGGGGGGTTGGAGTCTGAATGGGCATGGTGCAGGAGGGGGGGTTGGAGTCTGAATGGGCATATAGCAGGAGGGGGGGTTGGAGTCTGAATGGGCATATAGCAGGAGAGGGGGGGGGTTGGAGTCTGAATGGACATATAGCAGGAGGGGGGGTTGGAGTCTCAATGGGCATATAGCAGGAGGGGGGGGTGAAGTCTGAATGGGCATGGTGCAGGAGGGGGGTTGGAGTCTGAATGGGCATATAGCAGGAGGGGGGGGGGGGGGTTGGAGTCTGAATGGGCATATAGCAGGAGGGGGGGTTGGAGTCTGAATGGGCATGGTGCAGGAGGGGGGGGGTTGGAGTCTGAATGGGCATATAGCAGGAGGGAGGGTTGGAGTCTGAATGGGCATATAGCAGGAGGGGGGGGTTGGAGTCTGAATGGGCATATAGCAGGAGGGGGGGGGGGGGTTGGAGTCTGAATTGGCATGGTGCAGGAGGGGGGGTTGGAGTCTGAATGGGCATATAGCAGGAGGGGGGGTTGGAGTCAAAATGGGCATATAGCAGGAGGGGGGGTTGGAGTCTGAATGGGCATGGTGCAGGAGGGGGGGGGGTTGGAGTCTGAATGGGCATATAGCAGGAGGGAGGGTTGGAGTCTGAATGGGCATATAGCAGGAGGGGGGGGGGGGGGGGTTGGAGTCTGAATGGGCATGGTGCAGGAGGGGGGGTTGGAGTCTGAATGGGCATATAGCAGGAGGGGGGGGGGGGGTTGGAGTCTGAATGGGCATGGTGCAGGAGGGGGGGTTGGAGTCTGAATGGGCATATAGCAGGAGGGGGGGTTGGAGTCTGAATGGGCATATAGCAGGAGAGGGGGGGGGTTGGAGTCTGAATGGACATATAGCAGGAGGGGGGGTTGGAGTCTCAATGGGCATATAGCAGGAGGGGGGGGGTGGAGTCTGAATGGGCATGGTGCAGGAGGGGGGGGTTGGAGTCTGAATGGGCATATAGCAGGAGGGGGGGGGGGGGTTGGAGTCTGAATGGGCATATAGCAGGAGGGGGGGTTGGAGTCTGAATGGGCATGGTGCAGGAGGGGGGGGGGTTGGAGTCTGAATGGGCATATAGCAGGAGGGAGGGTTGGAGTCTGAATGGGCATATAGCAGGAGGGGGGGGGTTGGAGTCTGAATGGGCATATAGCAGGAGGGGGGGGGGGGGGGTTGGAGACTGAATGGGCATGTAGCAGGAGGGGGGGGGGGGTTGGAGTCTGAATGGGCATGTAGCAGAAGGGGGGGGGTTGGAGTCTGAATGGGCACGGTGCAGGAGGGTGGGGGGGTTGGAGTCTGAATGGGCATATAGCAGGAGGGGGGGGGGGGGGGTTTGGAGTCTGAATGGGCATATAGCAGGAGGGGGGGGGGGGTTTGGAGTCTGAATGGGCATATAGCAGGAGGGGGGGGGGGGGTCGGAGTCTGAATGGGCATATAGCAGGAGGGGGGGGGGGGGGTTGGAGTCTGAATGGGCATATAGCAGGAGGGGGGGTTGGAGTCTGAATGGGCATGGTGCAGGGGGGGGGGGGGGTTGGAGTCTGAATGGGCATATAGCAGGAGGGGGGGGGTTGGAGTCTGAATGGGCATGGTGCAGGAGGGGGGGTTGGAGTCTGAATGGGCATATAGCAGGAGGGGGGGGGATTGGAGTCTGAATGGGCATATAGCAGGAGGAGGGGGGGTTGGAGTCTGAATGGGCATATAGCAGGAGGGGGGGGGGGGTTGGAGTCTGAATGGGCATATAGCAGGAGGGGGGGGGGGTTGGAGTCTGAATGGGCATGGTGCAGGAGGGGGGGTTGGAGTCTGAATGGGCATATAGCAGGGGGGGGTTGGAGTCTGAATGGGCATGTAGCAGGAGGGGGGGGGGGGGTTGGAGTCTGAATGGGCATGGTGCAGGAGGGGGGGGGGGTTGGAGTCTGAATGGGCATATAGCAGGAGGGAGGTTTGGAGTCTGAATGGACATATAGCAGGAGGGGGGGTTGGAGTCTGAATGGGCATATAGCAGGGGGGGGGGTTGGAGTCTGAATGGGCATGGTGTAGGAGGGGGGGGGGGGTTGGAGTCTGAATGGGCATGGTGTAGGAGGGGGGGGGGGTTGGAGTCTGAATGGGCATGGTGCAGGAGGGGGGGGGGGGTTGGAGTTTGAATGGGCATATAGCAGGAAGGGGGGGGTTGGAGTCTGAATGGGCATGGTGCAGGCGGGGGGGGGTTGGAGTCTGAATGGGCATGGTGTATGAGGGGTGGGGGGGGTTTTAGTCTTAATGGGCATGGTGCAGGAGGGGGGGGTGTGTTGGAGTCTGAATGGGCATGGGGCAGGAGGGGGGGGGGGGGGGTTGGAGTCTGAATGGGCATGCATCACAGGGGAATTTATTGCCCTGGTCTGTTTCCTCTGTTGGGTTTCGTGCTTTCCTTTTCATGTCTTTTCATGGAGGCTTTTAGAGTGGTCTCTTTCTACACAAATGGAGAAGAGACATGCAGTGGTTCATCCTTTAAACGTTTTGAGCTTATATCCCGACCGTTAGTGGTAGATGGTGACAGATTGTGGTGTTTATGAGTCATTCTGGCAACAATGGATGACACTTACATAACCCCCGCAAGCTGTGCTGCTTTACACTGCAACTTTTAAAGGAAGACCCACTGAATGTTGGCTGTAGAGTATGAGTTCAGTAAGCATTAACTTTTAAAGGAAGACCCACTGAATGAGGGCTGTAGAGTATGAGTCTACTAAGCATCAACTTTTAAAGGAAGTGTTTTAAATGTGTGTTTCTTACAGGAGACCCACAGTAATAGTGGTAATGAGGTAATGCGGGGCACGGAGGGGGAGTGTTTCCCTAGTCATGGCTCTCGTATAAGTACAAGAGAAGCAGTTCTGTTCTCATCAGATCGTGAAGTCGTATCTACCTCAGAGGTGGAGAAGGGCTGGAGTTGGAGATCGTGAAGTCGTATCTACCTCAGAGGTGGAGAAGGGCTGGAGTTGGAGATCGTGAAGTCGTATCTACCTCAGAGGTGGAGAAGGGCTGGAGTTGGAGATCGTGAAGTCGTATCTACCTCAGAGGTGGAGAAGGGCTGGGTGTTAGTGGTTCAGGTAGAAATAGGGGGGTTTTCCTTTTCTATTTGTTAATGTCTATGATCCCAGTAGGGGGGGTGGGGATAGATGTACTGTAATGGGGGGGGGTGGGGACTGTACAACAGACTATAACAGGGTTCTGGGGTCCTAGTGGTTTATCAGGATCTATGTCAGTAAGGACAGCTGTAACAGGGTTCTGGGGTCCTAGTGGTTTATCAGGATCTATGTCAGTAAGGACAGCTGTAACAGGGGTCTGGACTCCCAGATCTGGTCTAGTGGTTTTTCAGACCATATGGCTTGGCATTTGTACGTCATCCAAGGTCTTTGCATGATGCCTTATTTTGTGAGGGGTTTGGTGTCTTTAGGAGCGTTAGAAAGGGAGGAAAGCTGAGTTTGAGAATCTAAGACAATGGTGGGAGTTGGGGAAAACACAAGTAACGGCTGTTTTGCCAGCAGTACTCTGTCATGGGACAGCTAGGATAAGGACTGTTATTCAGAGCTCGGAGATATTAGAGACATTGAGGATAGCATTAAAGGACTGCATGACTCAGGGTCAGAGAGGGAGTTGAGGGCTGAGTGGACACAGCTGTTTTACAGGCTCAGGTGAAGGGTGTGCTCATTAGAGCACGGATGGTAACCCTGACGAACACGGATGGTAACCCTGACGGACACGGATGGTAACCCTGACGGACACCCTGACAGACACGGATGGTAACCCTGACGGACACCCTGACAGACACGGATGGTAACCCTGACGGACACCCTGACGGACACCCTGACGGACACCCTGACGGACACGGATGGTAACCCTGACGGACACCCTGACGGATACGGATGGTAACCCTGACGGACACCCTGACAGACACGGATGGTAACCCTGACGGACACGGATGGTAACCCTGACGGACACGGATGGTAACCCTGACGGACACGGATGGTAACCCTGACGGACACGGATGGTAACCCTGACGGACACCCTGACGGACACGGATGGTAACCCTGACGGACACGGATGGTAACCCTGACGGACACGGATGGTAACCCTGACGGACACGGATGGTAACCCTGACGGACACCCTGACGGACACGGATGGTAACCCTGACGGACACGGATGGTAACCCTGACGGACACGGATGGTAACCCTGACGGACACGGATGGTAACCCTGACGGACACGGATGCTCCGAGTGCGTTCTTCTTCAACCTGGAGAGGAAGTCGGCGCAGCGGAAACGGATGTTCTATCGGCTGCATCCTTCAGGGTCTCTGACGTCGGAAACAGTGGCGATGAGGAGGATGACTATGGACTTCTATGCAGACCTCTACAGTGACAGCAACAATTCCACAGTATGTTCAGGAGATTCTACAGGGGATGCCTAAGCTCTGGCTTGAGCAGACTGCTAGGCCGGAGGGGGATCTTTAGTTTCAGGAACTAACCGTGGCTGTGGAGCAGCTCTCCCCAGGCCATGCTCCATGGGTCGCTGGACATACTGCTGAGTTTTATAAACATTTCTAGGGTCTATTAGGGAGGGACCTCTTAGAAGTATTTTGAGATTCCATTGAGAACTCCGTACTACCAGTCAGCTGCTAGAGGGCAGTGCTATCATTACTGCTGCAGAAGAAGGCCGTAGCTCTACTGAAGAACTTGAGGCATGTATCGTTGCTCTGCTTTACAAAATATTGCCCAAGTGTTTCGCAAATAGGATGAACAGTTGTTTGGACAAAACATTTCACATGGATCAGGGATACTGTGTGCTGGGAGAACAATAATGGACAACGTTTTTCTTTTGAGAGATGTGATAGACATCACTAAGATATATGATCAGGATCCGGGACTCATTTAGATAGATAAAGAACATATTTTGATAGAGTGTGTCATCTCTTTAGGACCATGGAAGTGTTTGGCCTGGGTAGAGGGTTTAGATCACGGGTCAAGTTATTGTTCTGTGGGGCTTCTGTTATGGTAAATGTGGGGGGTGGGTGGAGCCTGCCAGTCCCAGTTAAGAGAGGGATAAGGTAGGGAAGTACACACTGGGGTCAGCTCTACTGTTTGGCCATAGAACCACTGCTGTGTAGGTTGAGGGAGATGCTTGAGGGCTGTAGGTTGAGGGAGATGCTGCAGGGCTGTAGGTTGAGGGAGATGCTGCAGGGTTGTAGGTGGGGAGATGCTGCAGGGTTGTAGGTTGAGGGAGATGCTTGAGGGCTGTAGGTTGAGGGAGATGCTGCAGGGTTGTAGGTTGAGGGAGATGCTGCAGGGTTGTAGGTTGAGGGAGATGCTTGAGGGCTGTAGGTTGAGGGAGATGCTTGAGGGCTGTAGGTTGAGGGAGATGCTGCAGGGTTGTAGGTTGAGGGAGATGCTGCAGGGTTGTAGGTGGGGAGATGCTGCAGGGTTGTAGGTTGAGGGAGATGCTTGAGGGCTGTAGGTTGAGGGAGATGCTGCAGGGTTGTAGGTTGAGGGAGATGCTGCAGGGTTGTAGGTGGGGAGATGCTGCAGGGTTGTAGGTTGAGGGATATGCTGCAGGGTTGTAGGTTGAGGGAGATGCTGCAGGGTTGTAGGTGGGGAGATGCTGCAGGGTTGTAGGTGGGGAGATGCTGCAGGGCTGTAGGTTGAGGGAGATGCTGCAGGGTTGTAGGTTGAGGGAGATGCTTGAGGGCTGTAGGTTGAGGGAGATGCTGCAGGGCTGTAGGTTGAGGGAGATGCTGCAGGGTTGATAGTTCCCGCAGTAGTAGGTGGGGAGACGCTGCAGGGTTGATAGTTCCAGCAGTAGTAGGTGGGGAGATGCTGCAGGGTAGTAGGTGGGGAGATGCTGCAGGGTTGTAGGTGGGGAGATGCTGCAGGGCTGTAGGTTGAGGGAGATGCTGCAGGGCTGTAGGTTGAGGGAGATGCTGCAGGGTTGATAGTTCCCGCAGTAGTAGGTGGGGAGACGCTGCAGGGTTGATAGTTCCAGCAGTAGTAGGTGGGGAGATGCTGCAGGTTTGATAGTTCCAGCAGTAGTAGGTGGGGAGACGCTGCAGGGTTGATAGTTCCAGCAGTAGTAGGTGGGGAGATGCTGCAGGTTTGATAGTTCCAGCAGTAGTAGGTGGGGAGACGCTGCAGGGTTGATAGTTCCAGCAGTAGTAGGTGGGGAGATGCTGCAGGGTTGATAGTTCCAGCAGTAGTAGGTGGGGAGATGCTGCAGGGTTGATAGTTCCAGCAGTAGTAGGTGGGGAGATGCTGCAGGGTTGATAGTTCCAGCAGTAGTAGGTGGGGAGATGCTGCAGGGTAGTCTTCCTGGAGGGTTACATTGGGTCAGAGCAGGATCTCCTAGTCTTCCTGGGGGGTTACACTGGGTCAGAGCAGGATCTCCTAGTCTTCCTGGAGGGTTACATTGGGTCAGAGCAGGATCTCCTAGTCTTCCTGGGGGGTTACATTGGGTCAGAGCAGGATCTCCTAGTCTTCCTGGGGGGTTACATTGGGTCAGAGCAGGATCTCCTAGTCTTCCTGGAGGGTTACATTGGGTCAGAGCAGGATCTCCTAGTCTTCCTGGAGGGTTACACTGGGTCAGAGAAGGATCTCCTAGTCTTCCTGGGGGGTTACACTGGGTCAGAGAAGGATCTCCTAGTCTTCCTGGGGGGTTACACTGGGTCAGAGAAGGATCTCCTAGTCTTCCTGGAGGGTTACACTGGGTCAGAGAAGGATCTCCTAGTCTTCCTGGAGGGTTACATTGGGTCAGAGCAGGATCTCCTAGTCTTCCTGGGGGGTTACACTGGGTCAGAGAAGGATCTCCTAGTCTTCCTGGAGGGTTACATTGGGTCAGAGCAGAATCTCCTAGTCTTCCTGGGGGGTTACACTGGGTCAGAGCAGGGTTGAAGTTCTTAGGTTTTTGGGGGGGGACCTCAGGGTTTCCGAAACTGTGAGGGCTTGGAGGATAACAATGCAGCTAAGTTGTTGATATAGCGGTGTTTGTTGCCACTGATGTCTTTCAGGAGAAGCGCCCTGGACGCTATCAACTTGGCCGTTTCAATGCTCTGGGAGAGGCTGATGGTGTACCCCACAGAGTCTCATCAATAACAACTACAGAGATTACTGATGGATCCTCCACAGAGTCTCATCAATAACAACTACAGAGATTACTGATGGTCTCATCACTAACAACTACAGAGATTACTGATGGATCCCCCACAGAGTCTCATCAATAACAACTACAGAGATTACTGATGGATCCCCCACAGAGTCTCATCAATATCAACTACAGAGATTACTGATGGATCCCCACAGAGTCTCATCAATATCAACTACAGAGATTACTGATGGATCCCCACAGAGTCTCATCAATAACAACTACAGAGATTACTGATGGTCTCATCAATAACAACTACAGAGATTACTGATGGATCCTCCACAGAGTCTCATCAATAACAACTACAGAGATTACTGATGGATCCCCACAGAGTCTCATCAATAACAACTACAGAGATTACTGATGGATCCCCCACAGAGTCTCATCAATAACAACTACAGAGATTACTGATGGATCCTCCACAGAGTCTCATCAATAACAACTACAGAGATTACTGATGGATCCCCACAGAGTCTCATCAATAACAACTACAGAGATTACTGATGGATCCCCCGCAGAGTCTCATCAATAACAACTACAGAGATTACTGATGGATCCCCACAGAGTCTCATCAATAACAACTACAGAGATTACTGATGGTCTCATCAATAACAACTACAGAGATTACTGATGGTCTCATCACTAACAACTACAGAGATACTGATGGATCCCCCACAGAGTCTCATCAATAACAACTACAGAGATTACTGATGGATCCCCCACAGAGTCTCATCAATATCAACTACAGAGATTACTGATGGATCCCCACAGAGTCTCATCAATATCAACTACAGAGATTACTGATGGATCCCCACAGAGTCTCATCAATAACAACTACAGAGATTACTGATGGTCTCATCAATAACAACTACAGAGATTACTGATGGATCCTCCACAGAGTCTCATCAATAACAACTACAGAGATTACTGATGGATCCCCACAGAGTCTCATCAATAACAACTACAGAGATTACTGATGGATCCCCCACAGAGTCTCATCAATAACAACAACAGAGATTACTGATGGATCCTCCACAGAGTCTCATCAATAACAACTACAGAGATTACTGATGGATCCCCACAGAGTCTCATCAATAACAACTACAGAGATTACTGATGGTCTCATCAATACCAACTACAGAGATTACTGATGGATCCCCCACAGAGTCTCATCAATAACAACTACAGAGATTACTGATGGATCCCCACAGAGTCTCATCAATAACAACTACAGAGATTACTGATGGATCCCCACAGAGTCTCATCAATACCAACTACAGAGATTACTGATGGATCCCCCACAGAGTCTCATCAATAACAACTACAGAGATTACTGATGGATCCTCCACAGAGTCTCATCAATAACAACTACAGAGATTACTGATGGATCCTCCACAGAGTCTCATCAATAACAACTACAGAGATTACTGATGGATCCTCCACAGAGTCTCATCAATAACAACTACAGAGATTACTGATGGATCCCCACAGAGTCTCATCAATAACAACTACAGAGATTACTGATGGATCCTCCACAGAGTCTCATCAATAACAACTACAGAGATTACTGATGGATCCCCACAGAGTCTCATCAATAACAACTACAGAGATTACTGATGGATCCCCCACAGAGTCTCATCAATAACAACTACAGAGATTACTGATGGATCCTCCACAGAGTCTCATCAATAACAACTACAGAGATTACTGATGGATCCTCTACAGAGTCTCATCAAACAACTACAGAGATTACTGATGGACCCTCCACAGAGTCTCATCAATAACAACTACAGAGATTACTGATGGATCCTCACAGAGTCTCATCAATAACAACTACAGAGATTACTGATGGTCTCATCAATAACAACTACAGAGATTACTGATGGTCTCATCACTAACAACTACAGAGATTACTGATGGATCCCCCACAGAGTCTCATCAATAACAACTACAGAGATTACTGATGGTCTCATCACTAACAACTACAGAGATTACTGATGGATCCCCCACAGAGTCTCATCAATAACAACTACAGAGATTGCTGATGGATCCCCACAGAGTCTCATCAATAACAACTACAGAGATTACTGATGGATCCCCACAGAGTCTCATCAATAACAACTACAGAGATTACTGATGGATCCCCACAGAGTCTCATCAATAACAACTACAGAGATTACTGATGGATCCCCACAGAGTCTCATCAATAACAACTACAGAGATTACTGATGGATCCCCACAGAGTCTCATCAATAACAACTACAGAGATTACTGATGGATCCCCACAGAGTCTCATCAATAACAACTACAGAGATTACTGATGGATCCTCCACAGAGTCTCATCAATAACAACTACAGAGATTACTGATGGATCCCCCACAGAGTCTCATCAATAACAACTACAGAGATTACTGATGGTCTCATCAATAACAACTACAGAGATTACTGATGGATCCCCACAGAGTCTGATCAATAACAACTACAGAGATTACTGATGGTTCCCCACAGAGTCTCATCAATAACAACTACAGAGATTACTGATGGATCCCCCACAGAGTCTGATCAATAACAACTACAGAGATTACTGATGGATCCCCACAGAGTCTCATCAATAACAACTACAGAGATTACTGATGGTCTCATCACTAACAACTACAGAGATTACTGATGGATCCCCACAGCGTCTCATCAATAACAACTACAGAGATTACTGATGGATCCTCCACAGAGTCTCATCAATAACAACTACAGAGATTACTGATGGATCCCCCACAGAGTCTCATCAATAACAACTACAGAGATTACTGATGGATCCCCACAGAGTCTCATCAATAACAACTACAGAGATTACTGATGGATCCCCCACAGAGTCTCATCAATATCAACTACAGAGATTACTGATGGATCCTCTACAGAGTCTCATCAATAACAACTACAGAGATTACTGATGGATCCCCACAGAGTCTCATCAATAACAACTACAGAGATTACTGATGGATCCTCTACAGAGTCTCATCAATAACAACTACAGAGATTACTGATGGATGTATTTTGGCCTGGCCAACACTGGTCACGTTCCGCAGTGTTACATCTCCCTTTGAATGAGTGGGGCCAAGGGCTGTTGGACATGGGTCCAGAGGGACAGCTTTCCGTTTACAAGCTGCACAAATACTTTGGTACCAGTAGGGAGTATACTGGATAGACATGGCCTGTGCGGTTCTGAGGAGAGCTGGGGAACTTTGACATGATAGGCTTTGTTCCTGTTGGATATGGAGCAGGTCGGGATGTCATCCATTACTACGTTCTAGCGCGCTGTGCTTTGGTCCTGGACGACCACTATCTGCTCACGGAGACGTTTCATGGCCAGGAGTAAGGATAATGGAACATCCACTCATCTAGACCAGATGGCTGCCCTTGCAGACCAGGCTTGTGAGAACACGGTTCAGCTAAGTTAGGTGACGTGCAAAGAGTCAGGGTGGAATCTGGCAGCGACGAGTTTTTTAAAAACTTTCTAGTCTGTTAAAATGAAATCAAATGTGTTTTAATAATGATGTAAGTATACCATACAGTTGTTACATCTCTCTCTCTCTCTCTCTCTCTCTCTCTCTCTCTCTCTCTCTCTCTCTCTCTCTCTCTCTCTCTCTCTCTCTCTCTCTCTCTCTCTCTCTCTCTCTCTCTCTCTCTCTCTCTCTCTCTCTCTCTCTCTCTCTCTCTCTCTCTCTCTCTCTCTCTCTCTCTCTCTCTCTCTCTCTCTCTCTCTCTCTCTCTCTCTCTCTCTCTCTCCCACTCTCCCCCTCTCCCCTCTCCCCCTCTCCCCCTCTCTCCCTCCCTCTCGCTCTCCTTCTCTCTCCCTCGCTCTCTCTCTCACCCTCCCTCTCTCTCCCTCTCTGATCTAGAATAGCATCATGTTACAGACTGTAGATATACAGAACATAGAATAACGTCATGTTACAGAGTGTAGATATACAGGACATAGAATAACGTCATGTTACAGAGTGTAGATATACAGGACTTAGAATAACGTCATGTTACATAGTGTAGATATACAGGACATAGAATAACGTCATGTTACAAAGTGTAGATATGCAGAACATAGAATAACGTCATGTTACAGAGTGTAGATATACAGGACATAGAATAACGTCATGTTACAGAGTGTAGATATACAGAACATAGAATAACGTCATGTTACAGAGTGTAGATATACAGGACATAGAATAACGTCATGTGACAGACTGTAGATATACAGAACATAGAATAACGTCATGTTACAGACTGTAGATATACAGAACAAATAATAACGTCATGTTACGGACTGTAGATATACAGAACATAGAATAACGTCATGTTACGGACTGTAGATATACAGAACATAGAATAACGTCATGTTACAGACTGTAGATATACAGGACATAGAATAACGTCATGTTACAGACTGTAGATATACAGAACATAGAATAACGTCATGTTACGGACTGTAGATATACAGAACATAGAATAACGTCATGTTACGGACTGTAGATATACAGAACATAGAATAACGTCATGTTACAGACTGTAGATATACAGGACATAGAATAACGTCATGTTACAGACTGTAGATATACAGAACATAGAATAACGTCATGTTACGGACTGTAGATATACAGAACATAGAATAACGTCATGTTACAGACTGTAGATATACAGGACATAGAATAACGTCATGTTACGGACTGTAGATATACAGAACATAGAATAACGTCATGTTACAGACTGTAGATATACAGAACATAGAATAACGTCATGTTACAGACTGTAGATATACAGAACAAATAATAACGTCATGTTACGGACTGTAGATATACAGAACATAGAATAACGTCATGTTGCGGACTGTAGATATACAGGACATAGAATAACGTCATGTTACAGACTGTAGATATAAAGAACATAGAATAACGTCATGTTACGGACTGTAGATATACAGGACATAGAATAACGTCATGTTACGGACTGTAGATATACAGAACATAGAATAACGTCATGTTGCGGACTGTAGATATACAGGACATAGAATAACGTCATGTTACAGACTGTAGATATAAAGAACATAGAATAACGTCATGTTACGGACTGTAGATATACAGGACATAGAATAACGTCATGTTACGGACTGTAGATATACAGAACATAGAATAACGTCATGTTACGGACTGTAGATATACAGGACATAGAATAACGTCATGTTACAGACTGTAGATATACAGGACATAGAATAACGTCATGTTACAGACTGTAGATATAAAGAACATAGAATAACGTCATGTTACGGACTGTAGATATACAGGACATAGAATAACGTCATGTTACGGACTGTAGATATACAGAACATAGAATAACGTCATGTTACAGACTGTAGATATACAGGACATAGAATAACGTCATGTTACAGACTGTAGATATAAAGAACATAGAATAACGTCATGTTACGGACTGTAGATATACAGGACATAGAATAACGTCATGTTACGGACTGTAGATATACAGAACATAGAATAACGTCATGTTACGGACTGTAGATATACAGGACATAGAATAACGTCATGTTACAGACTGTAGATATACAGAACATAGAATAACGTCATGTTACGGACTGTAGATATACAGAACATAGAATAACGTCATGTTACAGACTGTAGATATACAGAACATAGAATAACGTCATGTTACGGACTGTAGATATACAGGACATTATTGTTCCTTATGATTCTGTTTTAATTCACTGAATTATGCATTTAACACTGATGGAACAAGATTTCTTACAAGCAGCAAACAATATCAACAACAATGTCAACAATAAGAAGACGAGTCCTATGAGATTGTTGCTTACTGAGAAACAACTGAGCAGCTATTTTATGAAAAAGTTAGGGTATGTACACTCCGTGGTGGAGGACATATCATAAGGGTTGTGGAGGTCATAGTCCGTGGTGGAGGACATATCATAATGTACAGTCTGTGGTGGAGGCCATATCATAATGTACAGTCTGTGGTGGAGGACATATCATAATGTACAGTCTGTGGTGGAGGTCATATCATAATGTACAGTCTGTGGTGGAGGTCATAGTCCGTGGTGGAGGTCATATCATAATGTACAGTCTGTGGTGGAGGTCATATCATAATGTACAGTCTGTGGTGGAGGTCATATCATAATGTACAGTCTGTGGTGGAGGTCATATCATAATGTACAGTCTGTGGTGGAGGCCATATCATAAGGGTTGGGAAGGGGGGGGGGGGATAATGACATCATTGAATTGATTATATCTTATTTACAAACCAAGACGGCCTCCTCTCCAGGCTAGAAAAGAGGGAGAACGAGCTGCATGATGAAACCAGGACACTCCTGATCATTATCAATATGGAAATACAACAGATCACATTATAAGGCTCTCCTCTCCAGTCACACACTGTAGTGTCTACAGAGGACTGTGTCTAGAGAGATAAACAGCCCCTCCTCTCTGCCCTTCTCTTCTCTTCTCCCCTGTCCTCTCCTCCTCCCCTCCTCTCTTCCCTTCTCTTTTCTTCGCCCCTGTCCTCTCCTCCTCCCCTCCTCTCTTCCCTTCTCTTTTCTTCTCCCCTGTCCTCTCCTCCTCCCCTACCCTCCTCTCCCTCCAGATGAGTCACCAGCTTTCAGGACAGCCGACCCTCCATTTCCCTCTGGCTCTAATTGCAATCAATGAAAAAACGTCAGAAGCATGAAATATGAGCATTGACGCAGGACTTCATGCCAGCAAGGTGAGGGGCAGAGTTTGACTAAAATCCATATCAGGAGGGGAGAGGAGAGGAGTAGCCCATTACCAACACAGACCTGATGGGAATACCAGGAGAGGAGAGGAGTAGCCCATTACCAACACAGACCTGATGGGAATACCAGGAGAGGAGTAGCCCATTACCAACACAGACCTGATGGGAATACCAGGAGAGGAGAGGAGTAGCCCATTACCAACACAGACCTGATGGGAATACCAGGAGAGGAGAGCAGTAGCCCATTACCAACACAGACCTGATGGGAATACCAGGAGAGGAGTAGCCCATTACCAACACAGACCTGATGGGAATACCAGGAGAGGAGAGGAGTAGCCCATTACCAACACAGACCTGATGGGAATACCAGGAGAGGAGAGGAGTAGCCCATTACCAACACAGACCTGATGGGAATACCAGGAGAGGAGAGTAGTAGCCCATTACCAACACAGACCTGATGGGAATACCAGGAGAGGAGAGGAGTAGCCCATTACCAACACAGACCTGATGGGAATACCAGGAGAGGAGAGGAGTAGCCCATTACCAACACAGACCTGATGGGAATACCAGGAGAGGAGAGGAGTAGCCCATTACCAACACAGACCTGATGGGAATACCAGGAGAGGAGAGGAGTAGCCCATTACCAACACAGACCTGATGGGAATACCAGGAGAGGAGAGGAGTAGCCCATTACCAACACAGCCCTGATGGGAATACCAGGAGAGGAGTAGCCCATTACCAACACAGACCTGATGGGAATACCAGGAGAGGAGAGGACTAGCCCATTACCAACACAGACCTGATGGGAATACCAGGAGAGGAGAGGAGTAGCCCATTACCAACACAGACCTGATGGGAATACCAGGAGAGGAGAGGAGTAGCCCATTACCAACACAGACCATGGGAATACCAGGAGAGGAGAGGAGTAGCCCATTACCAACACAGACCTGATGGGAATACCAGGAGAGGAGAGGAGTACCCCTTTACCAACACAGACCTGATGGGAATACCAGGAGAGGAGTAGCCCATTACCAACACAGACCTGATGGGAATACCAGGAGAGGAGTACCCCATTACCAACACAGACCTGATGGGAATACCAGGAGAGGAGTACCCCATTACCAACACAGACCTGATGGGAATACCAGGAGAGGAGTAGCCCATTACCAACACAGACCTGATGGGAATACCAGGAGAGGAGAGGAGTTGCCCATTACCAACACAGACCTGATGGGAATACCAGGAGAGGAGATGAGTAGCACATTACCAACACAGAACACAGACCTGATGGGAGAACCAGGAGAGGAGATGAGTAGCCCATTACCAACACAGAACACAGACCTGATGGGAATACCAGGAGAGGAGAGGAGTAGCCCATTACCAACACAGAACACAGACCTGATGGGAATACCAGGAGAGGAGATGAGTAGCCGATTACCAACACAGACCTGATGGGAATACCAGGAGAGGAGAGGAGTACCCCATTACCAACACAGACCTGATGGGAATACCAGGAGAGGAGAGGAGTAGCCCATTACCAACACAGACCTAATGGGAATACCAGGAGAGGAGAGGAGTAGCCCATTACCAACACAGACCTGATGGGAATACCAGGAGAGGAGAGGAGTAGCCCATTACCAACACAGACCTGATGGGAATACCAGGAGAGGAGTAGCCCATTACCAACACAGACCTGATGGGAATACCAGGAGAGGAGAGGAGTAGCCCATTACCAACACAGACCTAATGGGAATACCAGGAGAGGAGAGGAGTAGCCCATTACCAACACAGACCATGGGAATACCAGGAGAGGAGAGGAGTAGCCCATTACCAACACAGACCTAATGGGAATACCAGGAGAGGAGAGGAGTAGCCCATTACCAACACAGACCTGATGGGAATACCAGGAGAGGAGAGGAGTAGCCCATTACCAACACAGACCTGATGGGAATACCAGGAGAGGAGAGTAGTAGCCCATTACCAACACAGACCTGATGGGAATACCAGGAGAGGAGAGGAGAAGCCCATTACCAACACAGACCTGATGGGAATACCAGGAGAGGAGAGGAGGGAGACAGAGAGAAGAAACAGAGAGACAGAGAGAGAGACAGAATAGAGACAGAGACAGAGAGAGAGAAAGAAGAGACAGAGACAGAAGGAGAGAGAAGAGAGACAGAGACAGAAGAGAGACAGAGAGAGAAGAGAGGAGACCGAGAGAGAAGAGAGGAGACAGAGATAGAAGAGAGGAGACAAAGAGATAGAGAGACAAAGAGAACAGTCTACAATATCTACGCCATAGCATTGCTGCCCACCAGCCTTGACAACCTCCCTGATCCCCAGTTTCTCATTTAAATTTCAACACATTTAAATTATAACAAGCTGTTATTCTGACACTCCTCCTTCTCCCCCCTCCCTCCTTCTCCCCCCTCCCTCATTCCCTCCACTGTCCCTCCTCCCTCCTCTGCCCCTCCTCCCCCTCCCTCCATCTCCCCCCTCCCTCATTCCCTCCACTGTCCCTCCTCCCTCCTCTGCCCCTCCTCCCCCTCCCTCCATCTCCCCCCTCCCTCATTCCCTCCACTGTCCCTCCTCCCTCCGCTGCCCCTCCTCCCCCCTCCCTCATTCTCACCACTGTCCCTCCTCCCTCCGCTGCCCCTCCTCCCCCCTCCCTCATTCCCTCCACTGTCCCTCCTCTCTCCACTGTCCCTCATTCCCTCCACTGTCCCTCCTCCCTCCTCCCCCCTCCCTCATTCCCTCCACTGTCCCTCCTCCCTCCACTGCCCCTTTTTCCCTCCACTGTCCCTACTCCCCCCTCCCTCCTCCCCCCTCCCTCATTCCCTCCACTGTCCCTCCTCCCTCCGCTGCCCCTCCCCCCCCCTCCCTCCATCCTCCACTGTCCCTCCTCCCTCCGCTGCCCCCCCTCCCCCTCCCTCCTCCCTCCGCTGCCCCTCCCCCCCCCTCCCTCCATCCTCCACTGTCCCTCCTCCCTCCGCTGCCCCCCCTCCCCCTCCCTCCTCCCTCCACTGCCCCCCCTCCCCCTCCCTCCTCCCTCCACTGCCCCTCTTTCCCTCCACTGTCCCTCCTCCCTCCGCTGCCCCTCCCCCCCCTCCCTCCTCCCTCCACTGTCCCTCCTCCCTCCACTGCCCCTCCTCCCCCCTCCCTCTTTCCCTCCACTGCCCCCCCTCCCCCTCCCTCCTCCCTCCACTGCCCCTCCTCCAACCCCCCCGACCCTCCAACACCAAGACAATCCCAGTGCAGGAGGAATCACTTTAATCCCAGGGAGGAATGTGTTAGAGCCAAGACATAGAGTCTGCATCCCTTTTCACTATGTAGTGCACTAGTTTTGACTGGGGCCCTATGGGTAAGTAGTGCACTACATAGAAAATAGGGGGCCTTTTGGGACACAGACACAGATAGGGTTGTGTTGTTCCTGCAGATGTCAAGGTGACCGCTGTGAGGACTACAGTGGGAGAGCGGGGGGGTTTGGACAGAGGGGGTAAACATGGGTGTAGAATAGTAAACATGATGTCACGACAGAGCTTCAGACCTGTCCTTGTCTCAGGATACTGCAGTATCTCTCTCTCTCTCTCTATGTTAATTCTGCCTTCACTAGCTGGCTTCACCTCCGCACAGACCAGGCATTACGCTCTTGTCGTGTAGATGGACTATCGCTGTGTCCCAAATGGAACCCTGTCCCCTATATGCTGTCCACCACCTTTGAGCAGGACCCACACAGCCTGCCATAAGGGATCACCACCACCTTTGAGCAGGACCCACACAGCCTGCCATAAGGGATCACCACCACCTTTGAGCAGGACCCACACAGCCTGCCATAAGGGACCCACACAGCCTGCCATAAGGGATCACCACCACCTTTGAGCAGGACCCACACAGCCTGCCATAAGGGACCCACACAGCCTGCCATAAGGGACCCACACAGCCTGCCATAAGGGATCAGCACTACCTTTGAGCAGGACCCACACAGCCTGCCATAAGGGACCCACACAGCCTGCCATAAGGGATCAGCACTACCTTTGAGCAGGACCCACACAGCCTGCCATAAGGGACCCACACAGCCTGCCATAAGGGATCAGCACTACCTTTGAGCAGGACCCACACAGCCTGCCATAAGGGACCCACACAGCCTGCCATAAGGGATCAGCACTACCTTTGAGCAGGACCCACACAGCCTGCCATAAGGGACCCACACAGCCTGCCATAAGGGATCAGCACTACCTTTGAGCAGGACCCACACAGCCTGCCATAAGGGACCCAGACAGCCTGCCATAAGGGATCAGCACTACCTTTGAGCAGGACCCACACAGCCTACCATAAGGGATCAGCTTAGCTCTCCCAGTGTTTCCTACCAGCTGTGGGTGCTTAGTGCAAACCCTCTAAAAGCTGCAGTCAGATGAAGTTATGCAGGCCTTTATAACTAAGTGTGTTCTAGTGAAACACTAAAGGATCATTTGTGCGTAATATTGGCCACTGTTGACGTTGTGATGTAAAAAAAATAAAATATACAACTATAATGAAGCAATTTTCAAGGTGTCCTTTTCATATTTCCACTGATCAAACATTATAACCAGATCTGGCAGCAGGTTCATGTTTATTAGCATGGTGTGTAGCACTTAACAAACCTGGCTGACACACACACACACGCACGCACGCACACACACACACACACACACACACACACACACACACACACACACACACACACACACACACACACACACACACACACACACACACACACACACACACACACACACACACACACACACACACACACACACACACACACACACACACACACACACACTTAACAAACCTGGCTTTAACACACACACACATTTCTCTCTCTTTAATGGTGACTTTTGGCCTGATAGACCCTGTTCTACTGTATTACAACATTACCATGGTGATAGACCCTGTTCTACTGTATTAACACATTACCATGGTGATAGACTCTGGTCTACTGTATTAACACATTACCATGGTGATAGACTGTGTTCTACTGTATTAACACATTACCATGGTGATAGACTGTGTTCTACTGTATTAACACATTACCATGGTGATAGACTGTGTTCTACTGTATTAACACATTACCATGGTGATAGACTGTGTTCTACTGTATTAACACATTACCATGGTGATAGACCCTGTTCTTCTGTATTAACACATTACCATGGTGATAGACTCTGGTCTACTGTATTAACACATTACCATGGTGATAGACTGTGTTCTTCTGTATTAACACATTACCATGGTGATAGACCCTGTTCTACTGTATTAACACATTACCATGGTGATAGACTGTGTTCTACTGTATTAACACATTACCATGGTGATAGACCCTGTTCTACTGTATTAACACATTACCATGGTGATAGACCCTGTTCTACTGTATTACAACATTACCATGGTGATAGACTGTGTTCTACTGTATTAACATATTACCATGGTGATAGACTGTGTTCTTCTGTATTAACACATTACCATGGAGATAGACCCTGTTCTACTGTATAAACACATTACCATGGTGATAGACTGTGTTCTACTGTATTAACACATTACCATGGTGATAGACCCTGTTCTACTGTATAAACACATTACAATGGTGATAGACTGTGTTCTACTGTATTAACACATTACCATGGTGATAGACCCTGTTCTACTGTATTAACACATTACCATGGTGATAGACCCTGTTCTACTGTATTAACACATTACCATGGTGATAGACTGTGTTCTACTGTATTAACACATTACCATGGTAATAGACCCTGTTCTACTGTATTAACACATTACCATGGTGATAGACTGTGTTCTACTGTATTACAACATTACCATGGTGATAGACTGTGTTCTACTGTATTAACACATTACCATGGTGATAGACCCTGTTCTTCTGTATTAACACATTACCATGGTGATAGACCCTGTTCTACTGTATTAACACATTACCATGGTGATAGACCATGTTCTACTGTATTACAACATTACCATGGTGATAGACTGTGTTCTACTGTATTAACACATTACCATGGTGATAGACTCTGGTCTACTGTATTAACACATTACCATGGTGATAGACTGTGTTCTACTGTATTAACACATTACCATGGTGATAGACTGTGTTCTACTGTATTAACACATTACCATGGTGATAGACTGTGTTCTACTGTATTAACACATTACCATGGTGATAGACTGTGTTCTACTGTATTAACACATTACCATGGTGATAGACTGTGTTCTACTGTATTAACACATTACCATGGTGATAGACTCTGTTCTACTCTATTAACACATTACCATGGTGATAGACCCTGTTCTACTGTATTAACACATTACCATGGTGATATACCCTGTTCTACTGTATTAACACATTACCATGGTGATAGACTGTGTTCTACTGTATTACAACATTACCATGGTGATAGACTGTGTTCTACTGTATTAACACATTACCATGGTGATAGACTGTGTTCTTCTGTATTAACACATTACCATGGTGATAAACCCTGTTCTACTGTATTAACACATTACCATGGTGATAGACTGTGTTCTTCTGTATTAACACATTACCAAGGTGATAAACCCTGTTCTACTGTATTAACACATTACCATGGTGATAGACTGTGTTCTACTGTATTAACACATTACCATGGTGATAGACTGTGGTCTACTGTATTACAACATTACCATGGTGATAAACCCTGTTCTACTGTATTAACACATTACCATGGTGATAGACTGTGTTCTACTGTATTAACACATTACCATGGTGATAGACTGTGGTCTACTGTATTACAACATTACCATGGTGATAAACCCTGTTCTACTGTATTAACACATTACCATGGTGATAGACTGTGTTCTTCTGTATTAACACATTACCATGGTGATAAACCCTGTTCTACTGTATTAACACATTACCATGGTGATAGACTGTGTTCTACTGTATTAACACATTACCATGGTGATAGACTGTGGTCTACTGTATTACAACATTACCATGGTGATAAACCCTGTTCTACTGTATTAACACATTACCATGGTGATAGACTTTGGTCTACTGTATTAACAAATTACCATGGTGATAGACTCTGTTCTGCTCTATTACAACACATTATCATTACCATGGTGATAGACTCTGTTCTACTGTATTACAACACATTATAATTACCATGGTGATAGACTCTGTTCTGCTCTATTACAACACATTATCATTACCATGGTGATAGACTCTGTTCTACTGTATTATAACACATTATCATTACCATGGTGATAGACTCTGTTATACTGTATTACAACACATTATCATTACCATGGTGATAGACTCTGTTCTACTGCATTACAACACATTATAATTACCATGGTGATAGACTCTGTTCTGCTCTATTACAACACATTATCATTACCATGGTGATAGACTCTGTTCTACTGTATTACAACACATTATCATTACCATGGTGATAGACTCTGTTCTACTGTATTACAACACATTATAATTACCATGGTGATAGACTATGTTCTGCTCTATTACAACACATTAACATTACCATGGTGATAGACTCTGTTCTTCTGTATTACAACACATTATCATTACCATGGTGATAGACTCTGTTCTACTGTATTACAACACATTAACATCACCATGGTGATAGACTCTGTTCTTCTGCATTACAACACATTATCATTACCATGGTGATAGACCCTGTTCTACTGTATTACAACACATTATCATTACCATGGTGATAGACTCTGTTCTGCTCTATTACAACACATTATCATTACCATGGTGATAGACCCTGTTCTACTGTATTACAACACATTATCATTACCATGGTGATAGACTGTGTTCTACTGTATTACAACACATTATAATTACCATGGTGATAGACTCTGTTCTACTGTATTACAACACATTATCATTACCATGGTGATAGACTCTGTTCTGCTCTATTACAACACATTATCATTACCATGGTGATAGACTATGTTCTTCTGTATTACAACACATTATCATTACCATGGTGATAGACTCTGGTCTACTGTATTACAACACATTATCATTACCATGGTGATAGACTCTGTTCTACTGTATTACAACACATTATCATTACCATGGTGATAGACTCCGTTCTATTTTATTACAACACATTATCATTACCATGGTGATAGACTCTGTTCTACTGAATTACAACACATTATCATTACCATGGTGATAGACTGTGTTCTACTGTGTTAACACATTACCATGGTGATAGACTCTGTTCTACTGTATTACAACACAGTATCATTACCATGGTGATAGACTCTGTTCTGCTCTATTACAACACATTATCATTACCATGGTGATAGACTATGTTCTTCTGTATTACAACACATTATCATTACCATGGTGATAGACTCTGTTCTACTGTATTCCAACACATTATTGTTACCATGGTGATAGACTCCGTTCTATTTTATTACAACACATTATCATTACCATGGTGATAGACTCTGTTCTACTGTATTACTACACATTATCATTACCATGGTGATAGACTCTGTTCTTCTGTATTACAACACATTATCTCCCGAGTGGCTCAGCGGTCGAAGGCACTTTATCTCAGTGCTAGAGGCGTCACTGTAGACCCGGTTTCGATTACATGCTGTATCACAACCAGCCGTGATTGGGAGAACCATAGGGCGGTACACAATTGGCCCAGTGTTAGATTGGTTAGGGTTTGGTCGGGGTAGGCCGTCATTGCAAAACAAGATTATGTACTTTACTGACTAAATAGTTAAATAACATTACCATGCTGATAAATTATATATCCTGCACGTGATCTTGCTCTGGTCGAAAACATGACTTCCTTTAGTCGTTAGACAGGCTTCACTAGATCCTTCTCTAGTCTAAAACATGACTTCCTTTAGTCGTTAGACAGGCTTCACTAGATCCTTCTCTAGTCTAAAACATGACTTCCTTTAGTCGTTAGACAGGCTTCACTAGATCCTTCTCTAGTCTAAAACATGACTTCCTTTAGCCATTAGACAGGCTTCACTAGATCCTTCTCCAGTCTAAAACATGACTTCCTTTAGCCATTAGACAGGCTTCACTAGATCCTTCTCTAGTCTAAAACATGACTTCCTTTAGTCGTTAGACAGGCTTCACTAGATCCTTCTCTAGTCTAAAACATGACTTCCTTTAGCCATTAGACAGGCTTCACTAGATCCTTCTCTAGTCTAAAACATGACTTCCTTTAGCCATTAGACAGGCTTCACTAGATCCTTCTCTAGTCTAAAACATGACTTCCTTTAGCCATTAGACAGGCTTCACTAGATCCTTCTCTAGTCTAAAACATGACTTCCTTTAGCCATTAGACAGGCTTCACTAGATCCTTCTCTAGTCTAAAACATGACTTCCTTTAGCCATTAGACAGGCTTCACTAGATCCTTCTCTAGTCTAAAACATGTCGTTAGCCGTTAGACAGATAAATCCTGCTCTTTTCTAAAATATTGGATACATTAGCTACTGCTATATTCTAAAAAGTTACATACATTAGATGCTGCTCTCGTATAAATTACATTAGATATTGCTATAGTCTAAAATATTTTGATACAGATACTGCTATAGTCTAAAATATTTTGATACAGATACTGCTATAGTCTAAAATATTAGATAATGTACATTAGAAACTCCTATAGTCTAAAATATTTTTTCAATGTTTCAGGCTTGTTTCTTCCAAAACGAGGAAGAAATAGCAGTTTTACCACAGGGATGCAGACTTGGAAATGTGTGTATGCGAGCTCGACGAAGAGGACACGCACCTGTTAATATCATTTTCCTTTTGAACATACTTCTTTCTGTATGAAATATTATAGTTTAATTACATTTTAGAGTATCAGGATGAAATAGAAACATATTTTGACTTGTTTTAACATAGTTTAGCGGTAGCTTTTTGAATTCCTTTCTCTACATGTTGAACCAGTGGATTACTCAAATCGATGGCGCCAACTAAACTGACTTTTTGGGATACAAAGAAGGATTTTATCTAAAAAAAACGACACTACATGTTATCGCTTGGGACCCTTTGGATGACAAATCAGAGGAGGATTTTCAAAAAGTAATTGAATATTTATTCGCGATTTGTGAATTTATGAAATCTGTGCTGGTGGAAAGATATTTTGATGTGGGGCGCCATCCTCAAACAATTCCATGGCATCCGCTATAAAGCCTACTGTAAATCGGACAATGCAGTTAGATTAACAAGAATTTAAGCTTTTAACCGATTTTGAGCCTGTAATCGAAACCCACAAATGCTGATGCTCCAGATACTCAACTAGTCTAAAGAAGGCCAGCTTTATTGCTTCTTTAATCAAAACAACAGTTTTCAGCTGTGCTAACATAATTGCAGAAGGGTTTTCAGATGATAAATTAGCCTTTTAAAATGATTAACTTGGATTAGCTAACACAACGTGCCATTGGAAAAGCGATGATTGCTGACTTCATGTAACTCTGACTTGTGTGATAAGTTTGTCTCTCCTCATTTGATAGTAAAGAAATTAACCACCACAGCTTCTGTACGCCTATGTAGATATTCCATAAAACATCTGCTGTTTCCAGCGACAATAGTCCTTTACAACATTAACAATGTCTACACTATATACTGCTATAGTCTAAAATATTAGATACACTATATACTGCTATTGTCTAAAATATTAGATACACTATATACTGCTATTGTCTAAAATAACCCTGTGTGTCTGTGTATCTGTAGCGGCAGGATGAGCTGCTCTGCTCTGTAGACAGAGAACCAGGAGGATAAAACACACTCACATTACCTGGAGAGGGAGAATGAGAAAGAGAGAGGGTAAGAGAGAGGAAGATAGCGAGATGGCAGAGAGAGACAGAGATAGACGCTGTCCTCCTCCTGGGCCAAGAGAGATAGGGGGGGGGGGGGTAAGATTGAAATTGATGGAAAGTGGTGTTGGGGGAAAACATGTGCATTATAAAATCCACATACATAAACAAGTGTGCGAATTGGCAAAAAACACATACATTTCTGTCTACAGGGCCGTGGGGTGAGACAGGGATGCAGCTTGAGCCCCACAATCTTCAACAGATATATCAACGAATTGGTGATGGCACAAGAACAGTCTTCAGCACCCGGTCTCACCGTACTAGAATCTGAAGCCAAATGTCTACTGTTTACTGACGATCTGGTGCTTCTGTCCCCAACCAAGAAGGGCATACAGGAGCATCTAGATCTCCTGCACAGATTCTGTCAGACCTGGGCCCTGACAGTAAATCTCAGTAAGACAAAAATAACGGTGTTCCAAAAAGGTCCAGTTGCCAGGACCACAAATACAAATTCCATCTCGTCACCGTTGCCCTAGAGCACACAAAAAATGGTACATACCTCGGCATAAACATCAGCGCCACAGGTAACTTTCACAAACCTGTGAACAATCTGAAAGACAAGGCAAGAAGGGTCTTCTATGCTGTCAAAAGGAACACACCAATTAGCATCCGGATAAAAATACTTGAATCAGTTACAGAACCCATTGCTCAAGAGGTTAATGGCTGTGAGGCCTGGGTCCACTCACCAATCAAGAATTCACTAAATGTGATTTCCTCTGTGTACAACGTAAAACACCAAATAATGCATGCAGAGCAGAATTAGGCCGATTCCGGTGTATTATCAAAATACAGAACAGAGACGTTAAATTCTGTAACCACCTAAAATGGCGCCCCACATCAACCACCTACCCGTAGCACGCGCTCCAGCAGGTATATCTCTCTAGTCACCCCCAAAACCAATTCTTCCTTTGGACGCCTCTCCTTCCAGTTCTCTGCTGCCAATGACTGGAACGAACTACAAAAATCTCTGAAACTGGAAACACCTATCTCCCTCACTAGCTTTAAGCACCAGCTGTCAGAGCAGCTCATAGATTACTGCACCTGTACATAACCCATCTACAATTTAGCCCAAACAACTACCTCTTTACCTACTGTATTTATTTATTAATTTATTTTGCTCCTTTGCACCCCATTATTTCTGTCTCTACTTTGCACTTTCTTCCAATGCAAACCAACCATTCCAGTGTTTTTTTTGGTTTTTATTTTACTTGCTGTGTTGTACTCACTTCGCCTCCATGGCCTTTTTATATTTTTATTTATTTATACATATATCTGTTTGCCTTCACCTCCCTTATCTCACCTCACTTGCTCACATTGTATATAGACTTATTTTTTTTTTTTTTTCACTGTATTATTGACTATATGTTTGTTTTTACTCCATGTGTAACTATGTGTTGTTGTATGTGTCGAACTGCTTTGCTTTATCTTGGCCAGGTCGCAATTGTAAATGAGAACGTGTTCTCAATTTGCCTACCTGGTTAAATAAAGGTTAAATAAAAAAAAAAAAAAAAATCCTAAACCTTCCGCCTACAGAGAGATGAACCCGGAGAAGAGTCTCCTAAGATAGCTGGTCCTGAGACTCTGTTCACAAACACAAACCCACAGAGTCCCAGGACAGAAACACAATTAGACCCAACCAAATCATGAGAATTACTTGACACATTGGAAATAATTCAACTCTACGGGATTGGTGTCCCCCACACGGGACGGTTGAGCTAACATGTTAATGTGATTAGCATGAGGTTGTAAGTAACAAAAAAAAAATCCCAGGACATAGCTGATATTGTTAGAAAGCTTAAATTGTTGTTAATCTACCTGCACTTTCCAATTTACAGTAGCAATGACACTGAACTAATACCATGCTATTGTTTGAGGAGAGTGCACAATTATGAACTTGAACATGTATTAGTAAACCAATTAGGCACATTTGGGCAGTCTTGATACAACATTTTGGACAGAAATGCAATGGTGCATTGGATCAGTCTAAAACTTTGCGAATACAATGCTTCCATCTAGTGACCAAAATCTAAATTGTGCCTGTGCTAGAATAATACATTATGGCCTTCCCTTGCTTTTCAAGATGATGGTACAAAAAAGAACAAAAAAATGAATGTTTTTTTCTTTGTATTATCATTTACCAGATCTAATGTGTTATATTCTAATACAATCCTTTCACAATTCCACAAACGTCAAAGTGTTTCCTTTCAAATGGTACCAAGAATATGCATATCCTTGCTTCAGGGCCTGAGCTACAGGCAGTTAGATTTGGGTATGTCAATATAGATGAAATTTGAAAAAATTGGTCCGATCCTTTTTACAAAAAAAAAACTAGAAATGCTATTTGGCCCTTAATAACAGAGAGTACACAGTGGTAAAATACCTGACCGCTGTGAATCACCTAAAATTTAGGAAAGTGTTGACTATGTACAGACTCAGTGAGCATAGCCGTGCATTTGCCGTAGGCAAACTGCCTGGTAAGTCAACTGCTCGGCCTCCGACCGCAAGGTACTACAGAGGGTAGCGTGTACGGCCCAGTACATCACTGGGGTCAAGCTCCCTGCCATCCAGGACCTCTATACCAGGCGGTGTCAGAGGTAGGCACAAAAAAATTGTCAACGACTCCAGCCACACTAGTCACAGACTGTTCTCTTTGCTACCACACGGCAAGCGGTACTGGAGCACCAAGTCTAGGTCCAAGAGGCTTCTAAAGAGCTTTTATAGACTCCTCCATAACACCTAATCAAATGGCTACCCAGACTATTAGCATTCCCACCCCCTCTTTTACACCTCTGCTACTCTCTGTTGTTATCCTCTATGCATAGTCACTTTAATAACTCTACCCACATGCACATATTACCTCAACTAACCGGTGCGCCCGCACATTGACTTTGTACCGGTACCCCCCTGTATATAGCCTCCACATTGACTCTGTACCGGTACCCCCTGTATATAGCCTCCACATTGACTCTGTACCAGTACCCCCTGTATATAGCCTCCACATTGACTCTGTACCGGTACCCCCTGTATATAGCCTCCACATTGACTCTGTACCGGTACCCCCTGTATATAGTCTCCACATTGACTCTGTACCGGTGCCCCCTGTATATAGCCTGCACATTGACTCTGTACCGGTACCCCCTGTATATAGCCTCCACATTGAATCTGTACCGTAACACCCTGTATATAGCCTCCACATCGACTCTGTACTGGTACCCCCTGTACATAGCCTCCACATTGACTCTGTACCGTAACACCCTGTATATAGTCTCCACATTGACTCTGTACCGGTACCCCCTGTATATAGCCTCCACATTGACTCTGTACCGGTTCCCCCTGTATGTAGTCTCCACATTGACTCTGTACCGGTACCCCCTGTATATAGCCTCCACATTGACTCTGTACCGGTACCCCCTGTATATAGCCTCCAAATTGACTCTGTACCGTAATACCCTGTATATAGCCTCCACATTGACTCAGTACCGTAACATCCTGTATTTAGCCTCCACATTGACTCTGTACCGTAACACCCTGTATATAGCCTCCACATTGACTGTACCGTAACACCCTGTATATAGCTTCCACATTGACTCAGTACCGTAACACCCTGTATATAGCCTCCACATTGACTCTATACCGTAACACCCTGTATATAGCCTCCACATTGACTCTGTACCGTAACACCCTGTATATAGCCTCCACATTGACTCTGTACCGTAATACCCTGTACATAGCCTCCACATTGACTCTGTACCGTAATACCCTGTATATAGCTTCCACATTGACTCAGTACCGTAACACCCTGTATATAGCCTCCACATTGACTCTATACAGTAACACCCTGTATATAGCCTCCACATTGACTCTGTACCGTAACACCCTGTATATAGCCTCCACAATGACTCTGTACCGTAATACCCTGTATATAGCCTCCACATTGACTCTGTACCGTAATGCCCTGTATATAGTCTCCACATTGACTCTGTACCGTAACACCCTGTATATAGTCTCCACTTTGACTCTGTACCGTAACACCCTGTATATAGCCTCCCCCTGTACATTCTCTTGCTATTGTTATTTGCCGCTGATCTTTATTTATTGTTGTTATTTCTTATTCTTGTCTTATAAAATATATATGTATTTAAAAAAAAAATGTTTGCTGCACTGTTGGTTAAGGGCTCATAAGTAAGTATTTCACTGTAAGGTCTACACTCGAAGGTCTGTTGTATTCAGCATTTCACTGTAAGGTCTACATCTGTTGTATTCAGCATTTCACTGTAAGGTCTACATCTGTTGTATTCAGCATTTCACTGTAAGGTCTACATCTGTTGTATTCGGCGCATGTGACTAATAAGATTTGATTTGATTTGCTGTGGCTCTAAAGAGAAGACAGGCTATGTGCACACTGCCCACAAAACGAGGTGGCAACTGAGCTGCTATTTTCACATCATTAAAAACAATCTATACGGACAAAATATGACATTTGAAATGTCTTTATTTTGTTGTTTACTTTTAAATATTTTTTGTTTATTTTACTTTTGTTTATTAAAATATGTTTACCATGCCAATAAAGCCATTGGAATTGAATTGAGAGAGATATTTGAGGGAGAGATATTTGAGAGCTAAGAGATGAGACACATTTACATTTTACATTTCAATCATTTAGCAGATGCTCTTATCCAGAGCGACTTACAGTAGTGAGTGCATGAAATAAAATTTAAATTGAATTGAGAGTGTCCGAGAGAGTGCAAGAGACAGAGAGAGAGAGTTTGAGAGACAGAGAGAGAGTTTGAGAGATAGAAAGAGTGAGTGAGAGTGTTAGAGAGAGAGAGTGAGTTCACTTTTGTTTATTATCTATTTCACTTGCTTTGGCTATGTAAACATGTTTCCCATGCCAATAAAGCCCTTAATTTGATTTGAATTGAATTGAGAGAGAGTAACACAGGAGCTGGGCAGCAGGATGATGTCAGTAGGAAACTAAATGTAGGCTAGCTAGCTAGCTCATCTTTTTCTTCCCTCCCCTCGCCTCCTGTCTTCTTCTCCTATCCTACTCTTGCCTGTCCTACTCTTCTTCTATCCTACCCTCTCCTCTCCTCTCCTCTCCTCTCCTCTCCTCTCCTCTCCTCTCCTCTCCTCTCCTCTCCTCTCCTCTTCTCTTCTCTTCTCTTCTTCTCTCTTCTCCCTTCTTCTCTCTGTTCTATTCTCTCCTCTCTTCTCATCTTATCTTCTCTCCTCTCTTATCTTCTCTCCTTCTCATGCTCTTTCCTCCCCTCATGTGTATATGACACTGGGCTTTCTATAAACCCTGCCAACTGAATGCTATTCAGGACATTAGTCATGGCAGGCAGAGAGCTCTAACTGAGTTTGCTAATGCAACTGAGACAGGCTAAACAGGATGGATTACAGCATGTATCATGGCTGGGACAGACTGGCTGGGTATGGGCCTGATGGGGTCTGGCTGGTTTGTTCTGGGGAGGGATGTTTTAGATTATACGGACTAGTGTATGTCACTGACAAGATCACTGTAGAGCATTTTGTAGAGCAGCATACAGCAGCATAGAGAAGCATAGAGCAGCATACAGCAGCATAGAGCAGCATAGAGCAGCATAGAGCAGCAAACAGTAGCTTAGAGCAGCATAGAGAAGCATAGAGAAGCACAGAGCAGCATACAGCAGCAAACAGTAGCATAGAGCAGCATAGAGAAGCATAGAGAAGCATAGAGAAGCATACAGTAGCATAGAGCAGCAAACAGTAGCATAGAGCAGCAAACAGTAGCATAGAGAAGCATAGAGCAGCATAGAGAAGCATATAGAAGCATACAGTAGCATAGAGCAGCAAACAGTAGCATAGAGCAGCAAACAGTAGCATAGAGAAGCATAGAGCAGCATAGAGAAGCATAGAGCAGCATACAGTAGCATAGAGCAGCAAACAGTAGCATAGAGAAGCATACAGTAGCACAGAGCAGCATAGAGAAACATACAGTAGCATAGAGCAGCATAGAGAAACATACAGTAGCATACAGCAGCATAGAGCAGCACATAAAATAATACAGTAGCATAGAGCAGCATACAGTAGCATAGAGCAGCATACAGTAGCATAGAGCAGCATAGAGCAGCATACAGTAGCATAGAGCAGCATACAGTAGCATAGAGCAGCATAGAGCAGCATACAGTAGCATAGAGCAGCATACAGTAGCATAGAGCAGCATACAGTAGCATAGAGCAGCATAGAGCAGCATACAGTAGCATAGAGCAGCATACAGTAGCATAGAGCAGCATAGAGCAGCATACAGTAGCATACAGTAGCATAGAGCAGCATAGAGCAGCATACAGTAGCATACAGTAGCATACCACATCATAGAGACGCATACAGCAGCATACAGTAGCATAGAGTAGCATACAGTAGCATAGAGAAGCATACAGTAGGGTAGAGCAGCATACAGTAGCATAGAGTAGCATACAGTAGCATAGAGAAGCATACAGTAGGGTAGAGCAGCATAGATCAGCATAGAGCAGCATACAGTAGCATAGAGTAGCATACATTTACATTTACATTTAAGTCATTTAGCAGACGCTCTTATCCAGAGCGACTTACAAGTACATACATTCATACTTTTTTGTACTGGCCCCCCGTGGGAAACGAACCCACAAACCTGGCGTTGTAAGCGCCATGCTCTACCAACTGAGCCACACGGGACTACGGGACATACAGTAGCATAGAGCAGCATACAGTAGCATAGAGTAGCATACAGTAGCATACAGCAGCATACAGTAGCATAGAGTAGCATACAGTAGCATACAGCAGCATACAGTAGCATAGAGTAGCATACAGTAGCATACAGCAGCATACAGTAGCATAGAGTAGCATACAGTAGCATAGAGAAGCATACAGTAGGGTAGAGCAGCATAGAGCAGCATAGATCAGCATAGATCAGCATAGAGCAGCATACAGTAGCATACAGCAGCATACAGTAGCATAGAGTAGCATACAGTAGCATAGAGTAGCATACAGTAGCATAGAGTAGCATACAGTAGCATAGAGTAGCATAGAGTAGCATACAGTAGCATACTGGCCCTTCTTTGGACACTGTGTTAACTAACCTCCAAACGAGCTTCAATGCCAGACAACACTCCTTCCGTGGCCTCCAACTGCTTTTAAACGCTAGTAAAACTAAATGCATGCTTTTCAACCGATTGCTGCCTGCACCTGCCCGCTATTTGTAGTTGTCCACATATTCTAAGTCAGAACCGTCCGAGTACACTAACCGAGTAGTGATGCTGGACGGTTCTGACTTAGAATATGTGGACAACTACAAATACCTAGGTGTCTGGTTAGACTGTAAACTCTCCTTCCAGACTCACATTAAGCATCTCCAATCCAAAGTTAAATCTAAGATTGGCTTCCTATTTCACTAATGCTGCCAAACAAACCCTCGTAAAACTGACTATCCTACCGATCCTTCACTTCGGCGATGTCATTTACAAAATAGCTTCTAACACTCTACTCAAAAAATTGGATGCAGTCTATCACAGTGCCATCCGTTTTGTCACCAAAGCCCCATATACTACCCACCACTGCGACCTGTATGCCCTCGTTGGCTGGCCCTCGCTTCATACTCGTCTCCAAACCCACTGGCTCCAGGTCATCTATAAGTCCTTGCTAGGTAAAGCTCCGCCTTATCTCAGCTCACTGGTCACCATAGCAGCACCCACCCGTAGCACGCGCATCAGCAGGTATATCTCACTGGTCACCCCCAAAACCAATTCTTCCTTCGGCCGCCTTTCCTTCCAGTTCTCTGCTGCCAATGATTGGAACGAACTGCAAAAATTACTGAAGCTGGAAACTCATATCTCCCTCACTAGCTTTAAGCTCCAGCTGTCAGAGCAGCTCACAGATCTCTGCACCCGTACACAGCCCATCTGTAAAGAGCCCATCCAACCTCCCCATCCCCATATTGTTATTGATTTAATTTATCTTGCTCCTTTGCACCCCAGTATCTACTTGCACATTCATCTTCTGCACATCTATTACTCCAGTGTTTAACTGCTAAATTGTAATTATTTTGCCGCTATGGCCAATTTATTGCCTTACCTCCCCTCATTTGAACACACTGTATATAGACATTTACATTTAAGTAATTTAGCAGACGCTCTTATCCAGAGCGACTTACAAATTGGAAAGTTCATACATATTCATCCTGGTCCCCCCGTGGGAATTGAACCCTGGTCCCCCCGTGGGGAATGAACCCACAAACCTGGCGTTGCAAGCGCCATGCTCTACCAACTGAGCCACACGGGACCGTTAACTTTTTTTCTATTGTGTTATTGTTGTTTGTGTTGCACTGCTTTGCTTTATCTTGGCCAGGTCGTAGTTGTAAATGAGAACTTGTTCTCAACTAGCCTACCTGGTTAAATAAAGGTGAAATACAAATAAATAAATAAAGTCTCCTTACATTAGGGAATCTCCTTCACGTCTCCTTACATTAGGGAATCTCCTTCACGTCTCCTTACATTAGGGAATCTCCTTCACGTCTCCTTACATTAGGGAATCTCCTTCACGTCTCCTTACATTAGGGAATCTCCTTCACGTCTCCTTACATTAGGGAATCTCCTTCACGTCTCCTTACATTAGGGAATCTCCTTCACGTCTCATTACATTAGGGAATCTCCTTCACGTCTCCTTACATTAGGGAATCTCCTTCACGTCTCCTTATATTAGGGAATCTCCTTCACGTCTCCTTACATTAGGGAATCTCCTTCACGCTCCTTACATTAGGGAATCTCCTTCACGCTCCTTACATTAGGGAATATCCTTCACGTCTCCTTACATTAGGGAATCTCCTTCACGTCTCCTTACATTAGGGAATCTCCTTCACGCTCCTTACATTAGGGAATCTCCTTCACGCTCCTTACATTAGGGAATCTCCTTCACATCTCCTTACATTAGGGAATCTCCTTCACATCTCCTTACATTAGGGAATCTCCTTCACGTCTCCTTACATTAGGGAATCTCCTTCACATCTCCTTACATTAGGGAATCTCCTTCAAGTCTCCTTACATTAGGGAATCTCCTTCACGTCTCCTTACATTAGGGAATCTCCTTCACATCTCCTTACATTAGGGAATCTCCTTCAAGTCTCCTTACATTAGGGAATCTCCTTCACGTCTCCTTACATTAGGGAATCTCCTTCACGTCTCCTTACATTAGGGAATCTCCTTCACGTCTCCTTACATTAGGGAATCTCCTTCACGTCTCATTACATTAGGGAATCTCCTTCACGTCTCCTTACATTAGGGAATCTCCTTCACGTCTCCTTACATTAGGGAATCTCCTTCACGTCTCCTTACATTAGGGAATCTCCTTCACGCTCCTTACATTAGGGAATCTCCTTCACGCTCCTTACATTAGGGAATATCCTTCACGTCTCATTACATTAGGGAATCTCCTTCAAGTCTCCGTACATTAGGGAATCTCCTTCACGTCTCCTTACATTAGGGAATCTCCTTCAAGTCTCCGTACATTAGGGAATCTCCTTCACGTCTCCTTACATTAGGGAATCTCCTTCACGTCTCCTTACATTAGGGAATCTCCTTCACGTCTCCTTACATTAGGGAATCTCCTTCACGTCTCCTTACATTAGGGAATCTCCTTCACGTCTCCTTACATTAGGGAATCTCCTTCACGTCTCCTTACGTTAGGGATGCTTTGTTCTTCTTTGTGTACGAATATACACTACGTATTACGAAACATTAGGAATACCTGCTCTTTCCATGACAACGACTGACCAAGTGACTACAGGTGAAAGATATGATTTTCCATTAGAAGTTCAGCTCTGAATTAAAGATGTTTAAAGCTAAACAGAGTTCACAAGGTAATATCTTCATCCATTTCATAACTGTCATATGACATCCGTAGAATAATCCAGGAGGTTTAAGGATCCTTAAATTCATCAGGACCAAGTCCGTATCCACAGGGTTCCATTCATCAGGACCCAGTCCGTATCCACAGGGTTCCTCTCATCAGGACGCAGTCCGTATCCACAGGGTTCCTCTCATCAGGACCCAGTCCGTATCCACAGGGTTCCTCTCATCAGGACCCAGTCCGTATCCACAGGGTTCCACTCATCAGGACCCAGTCCGTATCCACAGGGTTCCTCTCATCAGGACCCAGTCCGTATCCACAGGGTTCCACTCATCAGGACCCAGTCCGTATCCACAGGGTTCCATTCATCAGGACCCAGTCCGTATCCACAGGGTTCCTCTCATCAGGACCCAGTCCGTATCCACAGGGTTCCACTCATCAGGACCCAGTCCGTATCCACAGGGTTCCTCTCATCAGGACCCAGTCCGTATCCACAGGGTTCCTCTCATCAGGACCCAGTCCGTATCCACAGGGTTCCTCTCATCAGGACCCAGTCCGTATCCACAGGGTTCCTCTCATCAGGACCCAGTCCGTATCCACAGGGTTCCATCTCATCAGAACTCAGTCCGTATCCACAGGGTTCCACTCATCAGGACCCAGTCCGTATCCACAGGGTTCCTCTCATCAGGACCCAGTCCGTATCCACAGGGTTCCATCTCATCAGGACCCAGTCCGTATCCACAGGGTTCCACTCATCAGGACCCAGTCCGTATCCACAGGGTTCCACTCATCAGGACCCAGTCCGTATCCACAGGGTTCCTCTCATCAGGACCCAGTCCGTATCCACAGGGTTCCTCTCATCAGGACCCAGTCCGTATCCACAGGGTTCCATCTCATCAGAACCCAGTCCGTATCCACAGGGTTCCACTCATCAGGACCCAGTCCGTATCCACAGGGTTCCTCTCATCAGGACCCAGTCCGTATCCACAGGGTTCCACTCATCAGGACCCAGTCCGTATCCACAGGGTTCCACTCATCAGGACCCAGTCCGTATCCACAGGGTTCCATTCATCAGGACCCAGTCCGTATCCACAGGGTTCCACTCATCAGGACCCAGTCCGTATCCACAGGGTTCCATTCATCAGGACCCAGTCCGTATCCACAGGGTTCCACTCATCAGGACCCAGTACGTATCCACAGGGTTCCTCTCATCAGGACCCAGTCCGTATCCACAGGGTTCCTCTCATCAGGACCCAGTCCGTATCCACAGGGTTCCATCTCATCAGAACCCAGTCCGTATCCACAGGGTTCCACTCATCAGGACCCAGTCCGTATCCACAGGGTTCCTCTCATCAGGACCCAGTCCGTATCCACAGGGTTCCACTCATCAGGACCCAGTCCGTATCCACAGGGTTCCACTCATCAGGACCCAGTCCGTATCCACAGGGTTCCATTCATCAGGACCCAGTCCGTATCCACAGGGTTCCACTCATCAGGACCCAGTCCGTATCCACAGGGTTCCATTCATCAGGACCCAGTCCGTATCCACAGGGTTCCACTCATCAGGACCCAGTACGTATCCACAGGGTTCCTCTCATCAGGACCCAGTCCGTATCCACAGGGTTCCTCTCATCAGGACCCAGTCCATATCCACAGGGTTCCTCTCATCAGGACCCAGTCCATATCCACAGGGTTCCTCTCATCAGGACCCAGTCCGTATCCACAGGGTTCCTCTCATCAGGACCCAGTCCGTATCCACAGGGTTCCACTCATCAGGACCCAGTCCGTATCCACAGGGTTCCTCTCATCAGGACCCAGTCCGTATCCACAGGGTTCCATTCATCAGGACCCAGTCCGTATCAACAGGGTTCCACTCATCAGGACCCAGTCCTTATCCACAGGGTTCCATTCATCAGGACCCAGTCCGTATCCACAGGGTTCCACTCATCAGGACCCAGTCCGTATCCACAGGGTTCCTCTCATCAGGACCCAGTCCGTATCCACAGGGTTCCACTCATCAGGACCCAGTCCGTATCCACAGGGTTCCTCTCATCAGGACCCAGTCCGTATCCACAGGGTTCCACTCATCAGGACCCAGTCCGTATCCACAGGGTTCCTCTCATCAGGACCCAGTCCGTATCCACAGGGTTCCTCTCATCAGGACCCAGTCCGTATCCACAGGGTTCCATTCATCAGGACCCAGTCCGTATCCACAGGGTTCCTCTCATCAGGACCCAGTCCGTATCCACAGGGTTCCATTCATCAGGACCCAGTCCGTATCCACAGGGTTCCACTCATCAGAACCCAGTCCGTATCCACAGGGTTCCATTCATCAGGACCCAGTCCGTATCCACAGGATTCCACTCATCAGGACCCAGTCCGTATCCACAGGGTTCCACTCATCAGGACCCAGTCCGTATCCACAGGGTTCCACTCATCAGGACCCAGTCCGTATCCACAGGGTTCCTCTCATTAGGACCAAGTCCGTATCCACAGGGTTCCATTCATCAGGACCCAGTCCGTATCCACAGGGTTCCATTCATCAGGACCCAGTCCGTATCCACAGGGTTCCTCTCATCAGGACCCAGTCCGTATCCACAGGGTTCCATTCATCAGGACCCAGTCCGTATCCACAGGGTTCCATTCATCAGGACCCAGTCCGTATCCACAGGGTTCCACTCATCAGGACCCAGTCCGTATCCACAGGGTTCCATTCATCAGGACCCAGTCCGTATCCACAGGGTTCCTCTCATCAGGACCCAGTCCGTATCCACAGGGTTCCTCTCATCAGGACCCAGTCCGTATCCACAGGGTTCCATTCATCAGGACCCAGTCCGTATCAACAGGGTTCCACTCATCAGGACCCAGTCCGTATCCACAGGGTTCCACTCATCAGGACCCAGTCCGTATCCACAGGGTTCCACTCATCAGGACCCAGTCCGTATCCACAGGGTTCCTCTCATCAGGACCCAGTCCGTATCCACAGGGTTCCTCTCATCAGGACCCAGTCCGTATCCACAGGGTTCCACTCATCAGGACCCAGTCCGTATCCACAGGGTTCCACTCATCAGGACCCAGTCCGTATCCACAGGGTTCCTCTCATCAGGACCCAGTCCGTATCCACAGGGTTCCATTCATCAGGACCCAGTCCGTATCCACAGGGTTCCAGTCATCAGGACCCAGTCCTTATCCACAGGGTTCCACTCATCAGGACCCAGTCCGTATCCACAGGGTTCCACTCATCAGGACCCAGTCCGTATCCACAGGGTTCCACTCATCAGGACCCAGTCCGTATCCACAGGGTTCCACTCATCAGGACCCAGTCCGTATCCACAGGGTTCCACTCATCAGGACCCAGTCCGTATCCACAGGGTTCCAGTCATCAGGACCCAGTCCGTATCCACAGGGTTCCACTCATCAGGACCCAGTCCGTATCCACAGGGTTCCAGTCATCAGGACCCAGTCCGTATCCACAGGGTTCCACTCATCAGTACCCAGTCCGTATCCACAGGGTTCCTCTCATTAGGACCCAGTCCGTATCCACAGGGTTCCAGTCATCAGGACCCAGTCCGTATCCACAGGGTTCCACTCATCAGGACCCAGTCCGTATCCACAGGGTTCCACTCATCAGGACCCAGTCCGTATCCACAGGGTTCCATTCATCAGGACCCAGTCCGTATCCACAGGGTTCCACTCATCAGGACCCAGTCCGTATCCACAGGGTTCCAGTCATCAGGACCCAGTCCGTATCCACAGGGTTCCACTCATCAGGACCCAGTCCGTATCCACAGGGTTCCAGTCATCAGGACCCAGTCCGTATCCACAGGGTTCCACTCATCAGTACCCAGTCCGTATCCACAGGGTTCCTCTCATTAGGACCCAGTCCGTATCCACAGGGTTCCAGTCATCAGGACCCAGTCCGTATCCACAGGGTTCCACTCATCAGGACCCAGTCCGTATCCACAGGGTTCCACTCATCAGGACCCAGTCCGTATCCACAGGGTTCCATTCATCAGGACCCAGTCCGTATCCACAGGGTTCCACTCATCAGGACCCAGTCCGTATCCACAGGGTTCCTCTCATCAGGACCCAGTCCGTATCCACAGGGTTCCACTCATCAGGACCCAGTCCGTATCCACAGGGTTCCAGTCATCAGGGACAAGTCAATAACAGCAGCATTTCACACTCTGTATGGTGTGTTAACTCTGTATGGTGTGTTAACTCTGTATGGTGTGTTAACTCTGTATGGTGTGTTAACTGTATGGGGTTTTAACTGTATGGGGTTTTAACTCTGTATGGTGTGTTAACTGTATGGGGTTTTAACTCTGTATGGTGTGTTAACTGTATGGGGTTTTAACTCTGTATGGTGTGTTAACTGTATGGGGTTTTAACTCTGTATGGGGTTTTAACCCTGTATGGTGTGTTAACTCTGTATGGTGTGTTAACTCTGTATGGTGTGTTAACTCTGTATGGTGTGTTAACTCTGTATGGTGTGTTAACTGTATGGGGTTTTAACTCTGTATGGTGTGTTAACTGTATGGTGTGTTAACTATGTATGGAGTTTGTCATTTGAAAATGAACAGCAGAGACATGATGTCAGGGGCTTAGCTTCACCTGACCCCTGACCTTTACCCTCTGAACAGGTCAGCCAGTCTGGACAGGCCTATAACTCACCTCTCACTGAGTAGGGTTAGGATTAGGCGGTGTGTCTCACTGAGGGGGCTGACTGGTGTTAAGGCATACCGGGGGGAACCAGTGAAAAGGGTCTTAGGAGGATATCCACAATAATACACAACCATCTCTGGACGTAATCAAGCCTGCTTTACCCAGATTCCATATTTCAGATACCTACTTTGAAGGCTAATCTCTACTAAAGTGCTTAGTATGGAGCTTATGAAGCACTAGTGATTAGATATGTCAGAATGAACAGGCGGAAAACGCAACATAATAAGAATATTTTTTTTAATTAAGTTATCAACAATTAGCAACTGCTCTGTCCTGTTCAGTCCTGCTCTGTTCTGTTCAGTCCTGTTCTGCTCTGTCCTGTTCTGTCCTGTCCTGTCCTGTTCAGTTATGTCCTGTCCAGTTCTGTTCATTCCTGTTCAGTCCTCAGTCCTGTTCAGTCCTGCTCTGTCCTGTTCTGTTCTGTCCTGTTCAGTCCTGTTCAGTTCTGTCCTGTTCAGTCCTGTTCAGTCCTCAGTCCTGTTCAGTCCTGCTCTGTTCTGCTCTGTCCTGTTCAGTCCTGTTCAGTTATGTCCTGTTCTGTTCTGTCCTGTTCAGTCCTGTTCAGTTATGTCCTGTTCTGTCCTGTCCTGTTCTGTTCAGTCCTGTTCAGTCCTCAGTCCTGTTCAGTCCTGCTCTGTTCTGCTCTGTCCTGTTCAGTCCTGTTCAGTTATGTCCTGTTCAGTCCTGCTCTGTTCTGCTCTGTCCTGTTCAGTCCTGTTCAGTTATGTCCTGTTCTGTTCTGTTCTGCTCTGTTCTGTTCAGTCCTGTTCAGTCCTGTTCAGTTCTGTCCTGTTCAGTCCTGTTCAGTCCTCAGTCCTGTTCAGTCCTGCTCTGTTCTGCTCTGTCCTGTTCAGTCCTGTTCAGTTATGTCCTGTTCTGTTCTGTCCTGTTCAGTCCTGTTCAGTTATGGCCTGTTCTGTCCTGTCCTGTTCTGTTCAGTCCTGTTCAGTCCTCAGTCCTGTTCAGTCCTGCTCTGTTCTGCTCTGTCCTGTTCAGTCCTGTTCAGTTATGTCCTGTTCAGTCCTGCTCTGTTCTGCTCTGTCCTGTTCAGTCCTGTTCAGTTATGTCCTGTTCTGTTCTGTTCTGCTCTGTTCTGTTCAGTCCTGTTCAGTCCTGTTCTGCTCTGTTCTGCTCTGTCCTGTTCAGTTCAGTCCTGTTCAGTTCAGTTCTGTTCTGTTCTGTTCAGTCCTGTTCAGTCCTGTTCTGCTCTGTTCTGCTCTGTCCTGTTCAGTTCTGTCCTGTTCTGTTCAGTCCTGTTCAGTTCTGTTCAGTTCTGCTCTGTTCTGCTCTGTTATGTCCTGTTCAGTCCTGTTCAGTCCTGTTCAGTCCAGTTCAGTCCTGTTCAGTCCAGTTCAGTCCAGTTCAGTTCTGTCCTGTTCAGTCCTGTTCAGTCCTGCTCTGCTCTGTTCTGTTCTGTTCTGTTGAGTCCTGTTCTGCTCTGTTATGTCCTGTTCAGTTCAGTTCTGTTCTGTTCTGTTCTGTTCTGTTCAGTCCTGCTCTGCTCTGTTCTGTTCAGTTCTGAGTGATTAGATAATGAGAGCAGCGGCATGGTGCTAGAGAGAGAGTCTAGGCTGCCATGGTGAGAGAGTGTCTGGTGCTGAGGGGCAGTGGGGTGTGCAGATGGGTCTGGGGCATAATGCTGCTGTTCTATCTCAGTAGTTATGGCCTTGAGCTGGAGGGTTTCATCCATTCATCTCACTGTTACGACAATCAGGACGCCGTTTCTGCCCTCACTGCTGCTTCTATCTCACTGTTAAGACAATCAGGACATACACCTCTTCTGCCCTCACTGCTGCTTCTATCTCACTGTTAAGACAATCAGGACACACACCTCTTCTGCCCTCACTGCTGCTTCTATCTCACTGTTAAGACAATCAGGACACACACCTCTTCTGCCCTCACTGCTGCTTATATCTCACTGTTAAGACAATCAGGACACACACCTCTTCTGCCCTCACTGCTGCTTATATCTCACTGTTAAGACAATCAGGACATACACCTCTTCTGCCCTCACTGCTGCTTCTATCTCACTGTTAAGACAATCAGGACACACACCTCTTCTGCCCTCACTGCTGCTTATATCTCACTGACTCCCTGTGCTTGTGATACACGGTGTTCAGGGATCGGCGTCCCGTCGACGGGGACAGTTGTGAATCACGCAGCGCCTTGTGTCACAATCGCAGATTTTAGAGAAACAACAGATGTCGGTATATATAAGTGCCTTATATCGACTGAAAGCTTAAATTCTCGCTAATATAACTGCACTGTCCAATTCACAGTAGCTATTACGATGAAGAAATGCCATGCTATTGTTTGAGGAGAGCTCTTAACAACAAAACCGTTTTTTCACTGCAATAGGTTTGATAAATTCACCTCTGAAGGTGAAATGTGTGCTTACATTCTGAAATCTTGCTCTGATTTATCATCCAAAGGGTCCCAGAGATAACATAAAGTGTCGATTTGTTAGATAAAATCATTTTTCATGTCCTAAAAAGGTCCATATAGCACGCACGATCGATTTTGTATTTCCACCCGTTCAATTTGCAAAGAAAGGAATCTGTGAAAATTTAACCCTCAATGTTGTTTGGACAAGTCAAATCATGTTTGTTTGTATTCCTCAGAGCTCCTAGAGTGTAACCAGACTTCACTATATCATTAGGAGTGTAGTATATCCTATAGGACATAACATTTATTCAGAGAGCGACGGCTTCATTACCGTCGATGACGTAGGCGGTCTTCATTTGATCGACTCTGACTTTGTCAAATAAGCACCAATCGGGATCAAACAAAGCTAGCTAGATAGCCAATGAGCTGGGCTTTACGGGAGTACCTGGAAACCCTGAATCTGTGGTAAAATGTAGCTGCTAATCTTTTGCGACAGCGTGATTTTTCCTTTTGGACCAAAATTATAAGAATATTCAGAGTTGAATAAAAACTGGTTGTTTTGCACATGTTGAACTTATAATATGGCAACTAACTACCTACCTAACTAACTAACTAACTGACTAACTAACTAACTAACTAACTACCAAGTATATAGATTTGACAATATTCTTGCAGAAAAATGGAATATGAATACAAATGTCGCCACAATTTGCCAAAATGTACCTGGGTGACTTCACACTAAATGTCATGTAGTTGGCTCATACTTCAAGTTATCAGTCTGAAACTTTACACATACACTGCTGCCATCTTGTGGACACCATAGAAATTACAACCAGAGTGATGGCTGGAAGAAAACGGTTGTTTTTTCTTTGTATTTTCTTCAAGCAGATCTATTGTGTTATTCTCCTACATTCAATTCACATTTCCACAATCTTCAAAGTTTTTCCTTTCAAATGGTACCAAGAATGTACATATCCTTACTTCAGGTCCTGAGCTACAGGCAGTTAGATTTGGGTATGTCATTTTAGGAGAAAATTGAAAAAAAGGGGCTATCAAATCAAATGTATTTATAAAGTCCTTCTTACATCAGCTGATGTCTCAAAGTGCTGTACAGAAACCCAGCCTAAAACCCCAAACAGCAAGCAATGCAGGTGTAGAAGCACGGTGACTAGGAAAAACTCCCTAGAAAGGCCAAAACCTAGGAAGAAACCTAGAGAGGAACCAGGCTATGAGGGGTGGCCAGTCCTCTTCTGGCTGTGCCGGGTGGAGATTATAACAGAACATGGCCAAGATGTTCAAATGTTCATAGATGACCAGCAGGGTCAAATAATAATGATCATAGTAGTTGTGGAGGGTGCAGCAAGTCAGCTCCTCAGGAGTAAATGTCAGTTGGCTTTTCATAGCCGATCATTAAGAGTATCTCTACCGCTCCTGCGGTCTCTAGAGAGTTGAAAACAGCAGGTCTGGGACAGGTAGCACGTCCGGTAAACAGGTCAGGGTTCCTGAAGAAGTTCTAACCTGGGATATTGGACCTAAGGCTTCAGGAAGATACACTTTTCTTTATCACACGTAGTTACATCCATCATCCAGCCAAACAGTATTGTAAATGTAAACATAAATAGATGTAGATGTCGTCACCTTCATGTGGGAAGTTTGGAGGAGACTATTCACAATGTCAAATTATCCACCAGACATGACTCAGGTCAGGCACGGCTCAGGTCAGGCACGGCTCAGGTCAGACACGACTAAGGTCAGGCACGACTCAGGTCGGACAATACTCAGGTCGGACACGACTCAGGTCAGGCACGACTCAGGTCGGACAATACTCAGGTCAGACACGACTCAGGTCAGACACGGCTCAGGTCAGACACGACTCAGGTCAGACACGACTCTGGTCAGACACGACTCATGTCAGACACGACTCATGTCAGACACGACTCAGGTCAGGCACGGCTAAGGTCAGGCACGACTCAGGTCGGACAATACTCAGGTCGGACACGGCTCAGGTCAGGCACGGCTAAGGTCAGGCACGACTCAGGTCGGACAATACTCAGATCGGACAATACTCAGGTCGGACACGGCTCAGGTCAGGCACGGCTAAGGTCAGGCACGACTCAGGTCGGACAATACTCAGGTCGGACAATACTCAGGTCGGACACGACTCAGGTCGGACAATACTCAGGTCAGGCACGACTCAGGTCGGACAATACTCAGGTCAGACACGACTCAGGTCAGGCACGACTCAGGTCAGACAGGACTCAGGTCAGGCACGACTCAGGTCAGGCACGACTCAGGTCAGGCACGACTCAGGTCAGACACGACTCAGGTCAGACACGACTCAGGTCAGACACGACTCAGGTCAGACACGACTCAGGTCAGACACGACTCAGGTCAGACACGACTCAGGTCAGACACGACTCTGGTCAGACACGACTCATGTCAGACACGACTCAGGTCAGGCACGACTCAGGACAGACACGACTCATGTCAGATACGGCTCAGGTCAGACACGACTCATGTCAGCAGGTGCAGTTTTCAGGGCATGTGCAGACCAGACTTAATTCCTGAGGGATGAGGGAGGCCTCCATCCAACAAACAGCAGATCTGAGCATCACCTGTTGTTGATTCAGAGTTATAGCAGTAGGCTGATATGGTGTAATGCTGACATGCTGATATGGTCGGCCTACAGGGAGGAGGTGAGGGCCCTTGGAGTGTGGTGTCAGGAAAATAACCTCACCCTCAACGTCAACAAAACAAAGGAGATGATCGTGGACTTCAGCAAACAGCAGAGGGAGCACCCCCCATCCACAGTAGTGGAGAAGGTGGAAAGTTTTAAGTTCCTCGGCGTACACATCACGGACAAACTGAATTGGTCCACCCACACAGACAGCGTTGTGAAGAAGGCGCAGCAGCGCCTCTTCAACCTCAGGAGGCTGAAGAAATTCGGCTTGTCACCAAAAGCACTCACAAACTTCTACAGATGCACAATCGAGAGCATCCTGTCGGGCTGTATCACCGCCTGGTACGGCAACTGCTCCGCCCACAACCGTAAGGCTCTCCAGAGGGTAGTGAGGTCTGCACAACGCATCACCAGGGGGCAAACTACCTGCCCTCCAGGACACCTACACCACCCGATGTCACAGGAAGGCCATAAAGATCATCAAGGACAACAACCACCCGAGCCACTGCCTGTTCACCCCGCTATCATCCAGAAGGCGAGGTCAGTACAGGTGCATCAAAGCTGGGACCGAGAGACTGAAAAACAGCTTCTATCTCAAGACCGTCAGACTGTTAAACAGCAATCACTAACAGAGAGGCTGCTGCCAACATACTGACTCAAATCTCTGGTCACTTTAATAATGGAAATTGATGGGAATTGATAAAAAATGTATCACTAGCCACTTTAAACAATGCCACTTAATATAATATATATGTATATACTGTACTCTATATCATCTACTGCATCTTGCCATCTTTATGTAATACATGTATCACTAGCCACTTTAAACTATGCCACTTTATGTTTATATACCCTACATTACTCATCTCATATGTATATACCGTACTCTATACCATCTACTGCATCTTGCCTATGCCGTTCTGTACCATCACTTATTCATATATCTTTATGTACATATTCTTTATCCCTTTACACTTGTGTGTATAAGGTAGTAGTTGTGGAATTGTTAGGTTAGATTGATCGTTGGTTATTACTGCATTGTCGGAACTAGAAGCACAAGCATTGTGACCTAAAGCTCTATGCAGACAGGGACCTAAAGCTCTATGTAGACAGGGACCTAAAGCTCTATACAGACAGGGACCTAAACAGGGACCTATAGCCCTATGCAAACAGGGACCTAAAGCTCTATGCAGACAGGGACCTAAAGCTCTATGCAGACAGGGACCTAAAGCTCTATGCAGACAGGGACCTAAAGCTCTATGCAGACAGGGACCTAAAGCTCTATGCAGACAGGGACCTAAACAGGGACATAAAGCTCTATGCAGACAGGGACCTAAACAGGGACCTAAAGCCCTATGCAGACAGGGACCTAAAGCTCTATGCAGACAGGGACCTAAAGCTCTATGCAGACAGGGACCTAAAGCTCTATGCAGACAGGGACCTAAACAGGGACCTAAAGCTCTATGCAGACAGGGACCTAAAGCTCTATGCAGACAGCGACATAAAGCCCTATGCAGACAGGGACCTAAACAGGGACCTAAAGCTCTATGCAGACAGGGACCTAAAGCCCTATGCAGACAGGGACCTAAAGCTCTATGCAGACAGGGACCTAAACAGGGACCTAAAGCCCTATGCAGACAGGGACCTAAAGCTCTATACAGACAGGGACCTAAAGCTCTATGCAGACAGGGACCTAAAGCTCTATGCAGACAGGGACCTAAACAGGGACATAAAGCTCTATGCAGACAGGGACCTAAACAGGGACCTAAAGCCCTATGCAGACAGGGACCTAAAGCTCTATACAGACAGGGACCTAAAGCTCTATACAGACAGGGACCTAAAGCTCTATACAGACAGGGACCTAAAGCCCTATACAGACAGGGACCTAAAGCTCTATACAGACAGGGACCTAAAGCTCTATGCAGACAGGGACCTAAAGCTCTATACAGACAGGGACCTAAACAGGGACCTAAAGCTCTATGCAGACAGGGACATAAAGCTCTATGCAGACAGGGACCTAAACAGGGACCTATAGCTCTATTCAGACAGGGACCTAAAGCTCTATGCAGACAGGGACCTAAAGCTCTATACAGACAGGGACCTAAACAGGGACCTAAAGCTCTATACTGACAGGGACCTAAACAGGGACCTAAAGCTCTATGCAGACAGGGACCTAAAGCTCTATGCAGACAGGGACCTAAACAGGGACCTATAGCTCTATACAGACAGGGACATAAAGCTCTATGCAGACAGGGACCTAAAGCCCTATGCAGACAGGGACCTAAAGCTCTATACAGACAGGGACCTAAAGCTCTATGCAGACAGGGACCTAAACAGGGACCTAAAGCTCTATTCAGACAGGGACCTAAAGCTCTATGCAGACAGGGACCTAAAGCTCTATGCAGACAGGGACATAAAGCTCTATGCAGACAGGGACCTAAAGCTCTATGCAGACAGGGACCTAAAGCCCTATGCAGACAGGGACATAAAGCTCTATGCAGACAGGGACCTAAAGCTCTATGCAGACAGGGACCTAAAGCTCTATGCAGACAGGGACCTAAAGCCCTATACAGACAGGGACCTAAAGCTCTATGCAGACAGGGACCTAAAGCTCTATGCAGACAGGGACCTAAACAGGGACCTAAAGCCCTATGCAGACAGGGACCTAAACAGGGACCTAAAGCTCTATGCAGACAGGGACCTAAACAGGGACCTAAAGCTCTATGCAGACAGGGACATAAAGCCCTATGCAGACAGGGACATACAGCTCTATGCAGACAGGGACCTAAAGCTCTATGCAGACAGGGACCTAAACAGGGACCTAAAGCTCTATGCAGACAGGGACCTAAAGCTCTATGCAGACAGGGACCTAAAGCTCTATGCAGACAGGGACCTAAAGCTCTATGCAGACAGGGACCTAAAGCCCTATACAGACAGGGACCTAAAGCTCTATGCAGACAGGGACCTAAAGCTCTATGCAGACAGGGACCTAAACAGGGACCTAAAGCCCTATGCAGACAGGGACCTAAAGCTCTAGGCAGACAGGGACCTAAAGCTCTATGCAGACAGGGACCTAAAGCTCTATGCAGACAGGGACCTAAACAGGGACCTAAATCTCTATACAGACAGGGACCTAAAGCTCTATGCAGACAGGGACCTAAACAGGGACCTAAAGCTCTATGCAGACAGGGACCTAAAGCTCTATGCAGACAGGGACATACAGCTCTATGCAGACAGGGCCATAAAGCTCTATGCAGACAGGGACCTAAAGCCCTATGCAGACAGGGACCTAAAGCTCTATGCAGACAGGGACCTAAAGCTCTATGTAGACAGGGACCTATAGCTCTATGCAGACACGGACCTAAAGCCCTATGCAGACAGGGACCTATAGCTCTATGCAGACAGGGACCTAAAGCTCTATGCAGACAGGGACCTAAAGCTCTATGCAGACAGGGACCTAAAGCTCTATGCAGACAGGGACCTAAAGCTCTATGTAGACAGGGACCTAAAGCTCTATGCAGACAGGGACCTAAAGCTCTATGCAGACAGGGACCTAAAGCTCTATGCAGACAGGGACCTATAGCTCTATGCAGACAGGGACCTATAGCTCTATGCAGACAGGGACCTAAAGCTCTATGCAGACAGGGACCTAAAGCTCTATGCAGACAGGGACCTAAAGCCCTATGCAGACAGGGACCTAAAGCTCTATGCAGACAGGGACATAAATACCACTGGAACAGATTCAGATTTGGGTGATTGACATTGATTAAGTATTTTTCTCAATGACAATTTTTTGTCTTTAACAGAGAAGAGCAGAGCACTTTGAGAGAGAGAGAGAGACAGAGAGAGAGAGAGAGAGAGAGAGAGAGAGAGAGAGAGAGAGAGAGAGAGAGAGAGAGAGAGAGAGAGAGAGAGAGAGAGAGAGAGAGAGAGAGAGAGAGAGAGAGAGAGAGAGAGAGAGAGAGAGAGAGAGAGAGAGAGAGAGAGAGAGAGAGAGAGAGAGAGAGAGGCGTTAGAGGCTGGGTTAGTGGCCTGGCATGGGTCACCTCTGACTCAAATCACCTTCAAACCCTATATCAGAGAACGCGTATAAAGAAAGTAGAGAGGAGAGAGTAGCGTGAAAGAGAACGATCGAGAAAGAGAAAGAGAGAGAGAGAGAGACAGAGAGAGAGAGAGAGAGAGTAGCGTGAAAGAGAACGATCGAGAAAGAGAAAGAGAGAGAGAGAGAGAGAGAGAGAGACAGAGAAAGAGAGAGAGAGAGAGAGAGACAGAGAGAGAGAGAGAGAGAGAGAGGAGAGAGTAGCGTGAAAGAGAAAAAGAGAGGAGAGAGAAAGAGAGAGAGTAGAGAGAGGGAGAGAGAGGAGAGAGAGAGGAGAGAGGAAAGACAGATTAGAGAGATGGAGAGAGAGAGAGTTGAAAGGAGAGACAAAGAGAAAGAGAAAGAGAGGAAAGAGAAAGAGATAGTAGAAAGGAGAGAGAAAGAGAATGAGAGAGAAAGAGAATGAGAGAGAGTGACATAAATAGAGACTAAGAGAAACAGAGAGAAGAGAGGATAAATTGGATGAGGAGAAGAGACAGAAAGAAGAGCATTTCAGCCAGGCTTAGTTAGAATAGTTAGAATCATTGACATGAGAATGACACAGCTTTCATCCGATATGGTTCTGGAGTTGGTTTTCACTGCAGTGCATTAATTATTCACCAAAAGGAACCCTATTTGCTCTAAGGCTCTGGTCAAACCTAATATTCTGTATAGGGACTAGGGAGCCTTTTGGAATGTGCACCATGTGTCCTAAACATAACAGACATGGTTGCTTGTTAGTCATTTACAGCAGCCATACACATACAGTAATACCAGTTCCTCCAATATAGTATACAGTGCCTTCGGGAACTCATTAGACCCCTTGACTTTTTCTACATTTTGTTACGTTAGAGCCTTTTTCTGAAATTGATTCAATAAAACAATTTCCTCATCAATCTACGCACTGAATAATGAGTTTTTAGAACATTTTGCTAATTTATATTTGAAAGAAAACAGGAAATATAACATTTTCATAAATATTCAGACCTTTTACTCAGTACTTTGTTGAAGCACCTTTGGCAGTGATTACAGCCTCGAGTCTTCTTGGGTATGACGCTACAAGTTTGGCACACCTGTATTTGGGGAGTTTCTCCCAGTCTTCTCTGCAGATCCTCTTAAACTCTGTCAGGTTGGATGGGGAGTGTTGCTGCACAGCTATTTTCAGGTCTCTCCAGAGATGTTAGATCAGGTTCCGGGCTCTGGCTGGGCCACTCAAGGACATTCAGAGACTTGTCCTGAAGCCACTTCTGCGTTGTATTGGCTGTGTGATTAATGTTGTTGTCCTGCTGGAAGGTGAACCTTCGCCCCAGTCTGTGGTGCTGAGCGCTCTGGAGCAGGTTTCCCTCAAAGATCTCTCTGTACTTTGCTCCATTCATTTTTGCCTCAATCTTGACTAGTTTCCCAGTCCCTGCCACACTTAAAAATATCCCCACAGCATGATGCTGCCACCACCATGCTTCACCGTATGGATGGTGTCAGGTTTCCTCCAGACATGATGCCTCCACCACCATGCTTCACCGTATGGATGGTGCCAGGTTTCCTCCAGACATGATGCTGCCACCACCATGCTTCACCATATGGATGGTGCCAGGTTTCCTCCAGACATGATGCTGCCACCACCATGCTTCACTGTATGGATGGTGCCAGGTTTCCTCCAGACATGATGCTGCCACCACCATGCTTCACCGTATGGATGGTGCCAGGTTTCCTCCAGACATGATGCTGCCACCACCATGCTTCACCGTATGGATGGTGTCAAGTTTCCTCCAGACATGATGCTGCCACCACCATGCTTCACCGTATGGATGGTGCCAGGTTTCCTCCAGACATGATGCTGCCACCACCATGCTTCACCGTATGGATGGTGCTAGGTTTCCTCCAGACATGATGCTGCCACCACCATGCTTCACCGTATGGATGGTGCCAGGTTTCCTCCAGACATGATGCTGCCACCACCATGCTTCACCGTATGGATGGTGTCAAGTTTCCTCCAGACATGATGCTGCCACCACCATGCTTCACCGTATGGATGGTGCCAGGTTTCCTCCAGACATGATGCTGCCACCACCATGCTTCACCGTATGGATGGTGTCAGGTTTCCTCCAGACATGACTCTTAGCATTCAGGCCAAAGAGTTCAATCTTGGTTTCATCAGACCAGAGAATATTGTTTCTCATGGTCTGAGAGTCTTTGGCAACCTTTTGGCAAACTCCAAGTGGGCTGTCATGTGCCTTTTACTAAGGAGTGACATCCGTCTGGCCACTCTACCATAAAGGCCTGATTGGTGGGGTGCTGCACAAATCTCATCTCCACAGAGGAACTCTGGATGTCTGTCAGAGTGACCATCGGGTTCTTGGTCACCTCCCTGACCAAGGCCCGTCTCCCCTGATTGCTCAGTTTGGCCATGCGGCCAGCTCTAGGAAGAGTCTTGGTTGTTCCAAACTTCTTCCATTTAAGATTGATGGAGGGCGCTGTGTTCTTGGGGACCTTCAATGCTGCCAAAAAATGTTGGTACACTTCCCGAGAGCTGTGCCTCGACACAATCCTGTCTCGGAGCTCTATGGACAATTCCTTCGACCTCATGGCTTGGTTTTTGCTCTGACATGCACTGTCAATTGTGGGACCTTATATAGACGGGTGTGTGCCTTTCCAAATCATCGCCAATCAATTGAATTACCACAAGTGGCCAAATCAAGATGTAGAAACATCTCAAGGATTTTCAATGGAAACAGGATTCACCTGAGATCAATTTCAAGTCTCATAGCAAAGGGTCTGAATAATTATGTAACTAAGGTATTTCTGTTTTTAAAGTTTAATACATTTGGAAGGCATTCTATAAACCTGTTTTTGCTTTGTCATTTTGGGGTATTGTGTGTAGATTGCTGATAAAAAAAAGTATAATTTTATTCACTTTATTGAAAGGCTGTAAATTAACAAAATGTGTAAAAATTAAATGGGTCTATATAATTAATTATATATATATATATTATTATTAATATAATATAATTTCCGAAGGTACTGTATGCATCCCAACCAGTCCATAGAACAGATACATACAGTAGAGTATCTTAATCCCAACCAGTCCATAGAACAGATACATACAGTAGAGTATCTTAATCCCAACCAGTCCATAGAACAGATACATACAGTAGAGTATCTTAATCCCAACCAGTCCATAGAACAGATACATACAGTAGAGTATCTTAATCCCAACCAGTCTAAAGAACAGATACATACAGTAGAGTGTCTTAATCCCAACCAGTCCATAGAACAGATTCATACAGTAGAGTATCTTAATCCCAACCAGTCCATAGAACAGATACATACAGTAGAGTGTCTTAATCCCAACCAGTCCATAGAACAGATACATACAGTAGAGTATCTTAATCCCAACCAGTCTAAAGAACAGATACATACAGTAGAGTGTCTTAATCCCAACCAGTCCATAGAACAGATACATACAGTAGAGTATCTTAATCCCAACCAGTCCATAGAACAGATACATACAGTAGAGTGTCTTAATCCCAACCAGTCCATAGAACAGATACATACAGTAGAGTATCTTAATCCCAACCAGTCCATAGAACAGATACATACAGTAGAGTGTCTTAATCCCAACCAGTCCATAGAACAGATACATACAGTAGAGTATCTTAATCCCAACCAGTCCATAGAACAGATACATACAGTAGAGTATCTTAATCCCAACCAGTCCATAGAACAGATACATACAGTAGAGTATCTTAATCCCAACCAGTCCATAGAACAGATACATACAGTAGAGTGTCTTAATCACAACCAGTCTATAGAACAGATACATACAGTAGAGTATCTTAATCCCAACCAGTCCATAGAACAGATACATACAGTAGAGTATCTTAATCCCAACCAGTCCATAGAACAGATACATACAGTAGAGTATCTTAATCCCAACCAGTCCATAGAACAGATACATACAGTAGAGTATCTTAATCCCAACCAGTCTATAGAACAGATTCATACAGTAGAGTATCTTAATCCCAACCAGTCTATAGAACAGATACATACAGTAGAGTATCTTAATCCCAACCAGTCTATAGAACAGATTCATACAGTAGAGTATCTTAATCCCAACCAGTCCATAGAACAGATACATACAGTAGAGTATCTTAATCCCAACCAGTCCATAGAACAGATACATACAGTAGAGTATCTTAATCCCAACCAGTCTATAGAACAGATACATACAGTAGAGTATCTTAATCCCAACCAGTCCATAGAACAGATACATACAGTAGAGTATCTTAATCCCAACCAGTCCATAGAACAGATACATACAGTAGAGTGTCTTAATCCCAACCAGTCTATAGAACAGATTCATACAGTAGAGTATCTTAATCCCAACCAGTCTATAGAACAGATTCATACAGTAGAGTATCTTAATCCCAACCAGTCCATAGAACAGATACATACAGTAGAGTATCTTAATCCCAACCAGTCTATAGAACAGATACATACAGTAGAGTATCTTAATCCCAACCAGTCTATAGAACAGATACATACAGTAGAGTATCTTAATCCCAACCAGTCCATAGAACAGATACATACAGTAGAGTATCTTAATCCCAACCAGTCCATAGAACAGATACATACAGTAGAGTATCTTAATCCCAACCAGTCCATAGAACAGATACATACAGTAGAGTGTCTTAATCCCAACCAGTCTATAGAACAGATTCATACAGTAGAGTATCTTAATCCCAACCAGTCCATAGAACAGATACATACAGTAGAGTATCTTAATCCCAACCAGTCCATAGAACAGATACATACAGTAGAGTATCTTAATCCCAACCAGTCCATAGAACAGATACATACAGTAGAGTGTCTTAATCCCAACCAGTCCATAGAACAGATACATACAGTAGAGTATCTTAATCCCAACCAGTCTATAGAACAGATACATACAGTAGAGTATCTTAATCCCAACCAGTCTATAGAACAGATACATACAGTAGAGTATCTTAATCCCAACCAGTCTAAAGAACAGATACATACAGTAGAGTGTCTTAATCCCAACCAGTCTAAAGAACAGATACATACAGTAGAGTATCTTAATCCCAACCAGTCCATAGAACAGATACATACAGTAGAGTATCTTAATCCCAACCAGTCTATAGAACAGATACATACAGTAGAGTATCTTAATCCCAACCAGCCTGATGGGGAGATTGGAGTAATATAATATGGTTAGCAGTTTGCCATATGGTGCTGGGGTTTAATATTTATAATGATCTCCTGCTAGAACCATTAATTCCGTCTCCAGGATATTCATTACCTACAGGATGGAGGGAGGGAGGGGTCATACCATTCAAGGAGAGAGAGGAACGTCAGTTTCCAAGGACACAGGGATGAGTAAAGCCTAATATACAGTCTCCTTATATAGATTACAGTCTGATATACAGTCACCTTATATAGAGTACAGTCTCCTTATATAGAGTACAGTCTGATATACAGTCTCCTTATATAGAGTACAGTCTCCTTATATAGAGTACAGTCTGACATACAGTCACCTTCTATAGAGTACAGTCTGATATACAGTTTCCTTATTTAGAGTACAGTCTCCTTATATAGAGTACAGTCTTCTTATATAGAGTACAGTCTCCTTATATAGAGTACAGTCTCCTTCTATAGAGTACAGTCACCTTCTATAGAGTATAGACGCCAAGCCTGTAGACACCAAGCCTGTAGACACCAAGGCTGTAGACACCAAGCCTGTAGACACCAAGCCTGTAGACACCAAGCCTGCAGACACCAAGCCTGTAGACACCAAGCCTGTAGACACCAAGCCTGTAGACACCAAGCCTGCAGACACCAAGCCTGTAGACACCAAGCCTGTAGACGCCAAGCCTGTAGACACCAAGCCTGTAGACACCAAGCCTGTAGACACCAAGCCTGCAGACACCAAGCCTGTAGACACCAAGCCTGCAGACACCAAGCCTGTAGACACCAAGCCTGTAGACACCAAGCCTGCAGACACCAAGCCTGCAGACACCAAGCCTGCAGACACCAAGCTTGTAGACACCAAGCCTGCAGACACCAAGCCTGCAGACACCAAGCCTGTAGACACCAAGCCTGTAGACACCAAGCCTGCAGACACCAAGCCTGTAGACACCAAGCCTGTAGACGCCAAGCCTGTAGACACCAAGCCTGTAGACACCAAGCCTGTAGACACCAAGCCTGCAGACACCAAGCCTGTAGACACCAAGCCTGTAGACACCAAGCCTGTAGACACCAAGCCTGTAGACACCAAGCCTGTAGACACCAAGCCTGTAGACACCAAGCCTGTAGACACCAAGCCTGTAGATAAGAACTGCTATATTCCAACAAAGAAAAACAGGTACTAGCTGGCACCAGACAAAGTGATTAGACTGTTGTAATGTCGAGTCACCCCTCTGACATCATCCTGACATCAGTCTGGAGCAGGAGATTAAAGACTGAACGGATACATGTGTTGTCACAGTTGTGTTACCACGGAGATGACAGGTAGCCTAGCAGTTAAGAATGTTGTGCCAGTAACCAAAAGGTCGCTAGTTCGAATCCCGAGACAACTAGGTTGTCACGTTCTTGACCTTGATTCCCTTGTTTTGTGTTTATTTAGTATGGTCAGGGCGTGAGTTGGGGTGGGCAGTCTATGCTATTTGTTTCTATGTTTCAGTTTGTTCGTTTGGCCTGATATGGTTCTCAATCAGAGGCAGGTGTTTGTCATTGTCTCTGATTGGGAACCATATTAAGGTAGGCTGTTTTCACTGTTTGTTGGTGGGTGATTGTTGTCGTGTCTGTGTTTGTTCGCCGCACGGTACTGTTTTTGTTCGTTTGTTCACGTCGTTTATTGTTTTGTATTTCGTCAAGTGTTTTTCGTCTTCGTTGCTAATATTAAAATATGTATTCAAACCACGCTGCGCTTTGGTCCGATCCTTGCTCCTCCTCAGACGAGGAGGAAGACGAGCGCTACATAGGTGAAATAAATCTGTCGATGTGCCTTTGAGCAAGGTACCTAACCCTAACTGTTCCTGTACGTCGCTCTGGATAAGAGTGTCTGCTAAATGATGGAGAAGTAAAATGGATGAAAGGTTGTGTTACCAGGGGGATGACAGGGTTACGTTACCAGGGGGATGACAGGGTTACGTTACCAGGGGGATGACAGGGTTACGTTACCAGGGGGATGACAGGGTTACGTTACCAGGGGGATGACAGGGTTACGTTACCAGGGGGATGACAGGGTCCTTCATGTTCTCTCATAACCCTTATTGACGTTTTCCCCACACTGCCCCTGAGGGGGAGGAGTCTGCTGCCACGGACTGAGGAGAGACAAAAAATCCTCCTCTCTAAAATATATCAACCCCCCACCCTCAAATGCCTCTCTCTCTTCTCCCCCTGTTTCTTGCTCCCACCTCTCTCTCTCTCTCTCTCTCTCTCTCTCTCTCTCTTCTGCCCCTGTTTCTTGCTCCCACCTCTCTCTCTCTCTCTTCTCCCCCTGTTTCTTGAACCCACCTCTCTCTCTCTCTCTCTCAGTGCATGCTGGGAATGTTTGTAGTTGAGAGGCCGTGTGGAGGGCTCTGTCCTTACTCATTTTCTTGATTCTATCCTTGATCTTTTCTTTAAATTTTTTATTTCTATGGTGGAGGGTTAACTCACTGTTAGTTTAGCGGTACCCACTGGTTTTTTTTTCAAAGTTAAGAACTAAGAGGACGGAGTTTTGGACTCCTGAGGTTTGAACGGTGTGGTGTGCGTGATGGCATTTTCAGGAACACACCTGGATCCATGCCCTAACGACAGCGTCTCCTCTGCGCTGTGAAAGAGTTAACGTGGCGAAGGTACTGTCGTTACGGCATAGATGCAGGTGTGTTCCTGAGAAAGGAGTTCACTTCTTCTTAATAGGGGGCGCTGTTTTCACTTTGGGAAAAAATCGTGCCCAAATTAAACGGCCTCGTACTCTGTTCTAGATCATACGATATGCATATTATTATTACTGTTGGATAGAAAACACTCTGAAGTTTCTAAAACTGTTTGAATTATATCTGTGAGTAAAACAGAACTCATTTGGCAGCAAACTTCCAAAAGGAAGTGAAAATTCTGAAACTGGGTGTCTGTGTAAGGCCTTGCCTATTCAGAGCCTTATATTTATGGATCTGTATGCACTTCATACGCCTTCCACTAGATGTCAAGAGGCAGTAGAATGTTGAATGGGGTGTCTAGCTTGATGTGAAACTGAAGAAATGGACATTCTAAAACAAAACAACGATTTATTCTGGAACTAGGACTCCTTGCACTACATTCTGATGGAAGATCATCCAAAATAAGAGAATATTTATGATGTTATTTCGTATTTTTGTGGAATATGTTGGCTCCAACATCGCGGAGAATGGCTGGGCGATATCTCAGATTATTGCATGCTATACTTTGTACTAAAGTTTTTTTTTTTTAATCTAACACAGCGGTTGCATTAAGAACCAGTGTATCTTTCATTTGCTGTACAACATGTATTTTTTAGCAAAGTTTATGATGAGTTTTTTGGTTAGATTACGTGACTGTCCAAAATTTCTCCGGACAATTTGGTGCATTTTGGCCCCATATTTACAATGTAAAACCAGGATTTGTAGCTATAAATACGCACTTTTTCGAACAAAACATAAATGTATTGTATAACATGATGTTATAAGACTATCATCTGATGAAGTTGTTAAAAGGCTAGTGATTAATTTTATCTCTATTTGTGGGTTTTGTGAAAGCTGTCTTTGAGGTGGAAAAATGGCGGTGTGTTTTTGGATATTGTGGTGAGCTAATATAAATATATATTGTGTTTTCGCTGTAAAACATTTTAAAAATCGGAAATGTTGGCTGGATGCACAAGATGTTTATCTTTCATTTGCTGTATTGGACTTGTGATTTCATGAAATTATATTATATGATATCCCTGTGGCGCTAGGCTAGGCTATGCTAGTCAGCTTTTTTGATGAGGATGATCCCAGATCCGGGAGGGGGGGGTCGGTAGAGGTTTTAAGGTGGAGGAGGTTCTGCTCACGATCGGTGAACAGGTGAACAGGTGAACAGGTGAACAGGTGAACAGGTAGGAGCTGAATTTATACATACTGCATCCAGAATGAACAAAGCTGTGGTTGTGTCATGAAAGAGTGAATTTGGTGGGTTGGCTGATCGCTACTGGGATGTTTTGTAAGGGATGTTTTGTAAGGGATGTCTCTCTGCTAGTTCTCTCTCTCTGTTTTGGTGCCGATTTCTCCTCTTTCGACTCCTTCGACCCGGGTGGTAGTTGCGAATCTGCCTCCGTTTATTACAGATGATCAAATCAGGAAAGAGCTGAGTCGTTTTGGTAACTTTGCTTGCGGTTGTCGTGTCGTTTTCAGGCAGATGTTGTTAAGCATGTTGTTTCATTCCGGAGGCAGATAAATGTGCATTTTAAAGTGAGGGGAGGGGCTCTATGCAGGGTTTGCCAGCGCGGATAGTCTGCTGTGTTTTGAGTATGGGGATTTGAGGCATAAGACCTTTGTGTGCCAACATAAACACCATAGACAAGGTGAGCGCAAGTGGGGGAAACCGAGGTCAATGTGCAGGGGGCCTTAATGTTACGGATAGGGGGCAGCATTTTCACGTTTGGATGAAAGCGTGCCCAGAGTAAACTGCCTGCTACTCAGTCTCAGTTGTTAATATATGCATATTATTAGTAGATTTGCATAGAAAACACTCTGAAGTTTCTAAAACTGTTTGAATGATGTCTGTGAGTATAACAGAACTCATATGGCAGGCGAAAACCCGAGAAAAATCCAACACGGAAGTGGGAAATCTGAGGTTTGTAGGTTTTCAACTCTTGGCCTATCGAATACACAGTGTCTATGGGGTCATTTTACACTTCCTACCGCTTCCAATAGATGTCAACAGTATTTAGAACCTTGTTTGATGCTTCTACTGTGAAGTGGGGAATGAGTCAGGGCTCTGGCAGAATGCCAGGAGCTCGTGACGCTCGTCCACGTGAGAGCGAGCTCTGTTCCATTGCTTTTATGAAGACAAAGGAATTCTCCGGTTGGAACATTATTGAATATTTACGTTAAAAACATCCTAAAGATGGATTCTATACTTCGTTTGACATGTTTCTATGGACTGTAATATGACTTTCGTCTGAACTTTTGCCTGGACTTGCCCGTGCGTCGTGAGTTTAGATTGTGTACTGAACGCGCAAACCAAAAGGAGGTATTTGGACATAAATGATGGACTTTATGGAACAAATCAAACATTTATTGTGGAACTGGGATCCCTGGGAGTGCATTCTGATGAAGATCAAAGGTAAGTGAATATTTATAATGCTATTTCTGACATCTGTTGACTCCAACATGGCGGATATCTGTTTGGGTTGATTTGTCGTCTGAGCGCCGTACTCAGATTATTGCATGGTTCGCTTTTCCGTGAAGTTTTTTTGAAATCTGACACAGCGGTTGCATTAAGGAGAAGTATATCTTTAAATCTGTGAATAACACTTGTATCTTTTATCAATGTTTATTATGAGTATTTCTGTGATTTGATGTGGCTCTGCGCAAATTCACGGGATGTTTTGGAGGCAAAGCCAAATGTAAACTGAAAATCTATTGTGTAACATGTTGTCCCGGGAGTGTCATCTGATGAAGAATATCAAAGGTTAGTGATTAATTTGATCAATATTTCTGCTTTTTGTGACTCCTCTCTTTGGTTGGAAAATCGCTGTATGCTTTCTGTGACTAGTTGCTGACCTAATATAATGATATGTTCTGCTTTCGCCGAAAAGCTTTTTTGAAATTGGACACTTTTGTTGGATTAACGAGAATGTTATCCTTAAAATGATGTCTAATACTTGTATGTTTTAGAAAATTGAATTATGACATTTCTGTTGATTAAACTTGGCGCCCTGCAATTTCATTGGCTGTTGGCGAGGCGTCCTAGACAAGTTAAGACGCAGGCAGAGGCTGGGCCTAGTCATGTTATAGATGGTGGTGTAGATGAGGCTGGGTCTGGTCATGTTATAGATGGTGGTGTAGATGAGGCTGGGTCTAGTCAGGTTATAGATGGTGGTGTAGATGAGGCTTGGTCTGGTCACGTTATAGATGGTGGTGTAGATGAGGCTGGGTCTGCTCAGGTTATAGATGGTGGTGTAGATGAGGCTTGGTCTGGTCACGTTATAGATGGTGGTGTAGATGAGGCTGGGTCTAGTCAGGTTATATATGGTGGTGTAGATGAGGCTGGGTCTAGTCAGGTTATAGATGGTGGTGTAGATGAGGCTGGGTCTAGTCAGGTTATAGATGGTGGTGTAGATGAGGCTGGGTCTAGTCAGGTTATAGATGGTGGTGTAGATGAGGCTGGGTCTGACTTTCCTGCCCAAAAAAGGGGACTTGTTTGAACTTAAGAACTGGTCTCTCTAGACCAAGAGAAGGCTTTTGTTTGTGTCGGGAGGCTAAAGTCAGTCTGTTATATCTGGAGTATTTCTCCTGTCTTATCCGGTGTGCTGTGTGAATTTAAGCATGCTCTCTAATTCTCTCTCTCTCTCTTTTTCTTTCTCTCATTCTTTCTTTCTTTCTCTCTCTCGGAGGACCTGAGCCCTAGGACCATGCCTCAGGACTACCTGGCATGATGACTCCTTGCTGTCCCCAGTGCACCTGGCCGTGCTGCTGCTCCAGTTTGAACTGTTTTGCCTGCGGCTATGGAACCCTGACCTGTTCACCGGACGTGCTACCTGTCCCAGACCTGCTGTTTTCAACTCTCTAGAGACCGCAGGAGCAGTAGAGATACTCTGAATGATCGGCTATGAAAAGCCAACTGACATTTACTCCTGAGGTGCTGACCTGTTGCACCCTCTACAACCACTGTGATTATTATTATTTGACCCTGCTGGTCATCTATGAACATTTGAACATCTTGGCCATGTTCTGTTATAATCTCCACCCGGCACAGCCAGAAGAGGACTGGCCACTCCTCAGAGCCTGGTTCCTCTCTAGGTTTCTTCCTAGGTTCTGTCCTTTCTAGGGAATCTTTCCTAGCCACCGTGCTTCTACACCTGCATTGCTTGCTGTTTGGGGTTTTAGGCTGGGTTTCTGTACAGCACTTTGAGATATCAGCTGATGTACGAAGGGCTTTATCAATACATTTGATTGATTTGATTGATAGAGTGGACCATGAGTGACTGTTTAATTTGATGTCTGTGTTTGGGGAAAGGTTTTTTGACTTGTGTGAAGATGTATGCAGGGGCGTCATGTATGGTCAAGGTGGGAGGGGGGCTCAGTAGGCCAGTCTGAGTGAGGTGGGGCATTAGACAAGGTTATCCTCTATCGGGGCAGTTATATACACTAGCCATTGAGCCTTTTCTGTGTTGGCAGGCATAGCAGTGTCGGCGTACGCAGGTGACGTTTCTGTGATGGTGAGGGATGGGCAGAATATGCTGGCACTAGAGGCTAGTGGGAAGGTGTACGAGGGAGCTTCGTCAGCTAATGTAAACTGGGGCAAGAGCAAAGCTCTAAATGATCTACAGTGCTTTGCAAAAGTATTCATCCCCCTTGGTGCTTTTCCTATTTTGTTGCATTACAAACTGTAGTTTAAATGGATTTTTATCAGAGTTAAATAGCCTACAGAGGAGGGAACCAGAGTTGACTAGTCTACATAGGAGGGTATCAGAGTTGACTAGTCTACATAGGAGGGTACCAGAGTTGACTAGTCTGCATAGGAGGGTATCAGAGTTGACTAATCTACATAGGAGGGTATCAGAGTTGACTGGTCTACAGAGGAGGGTACCAGAGTTGACTAGTCTACAGAGGAGGGTACCAGAGTTGACTGGTCCACAGAGGAGGGTATCAGAGTTGACTGGTCTACAGAGGAGGGTACCAGAGTTGACTAGTCTACAGAGGAGGGTATCAGAGTTGACTGATCCACAGAGGAGGGTATCAGAGTTGACTAGTCTACAGAGGAGGGTATCAGAGTTGACTGGTCCACAGAGGAGGGTATCAGAGTTGACTGGTCTACAGAGGAGGGTACCAGAGTTGACTAGTCTACAGAGGAGGGTATCAGAGTTGACTAGTCTACAGAGGAGGGTACCAGAGTTGACTAGTCTACAGAGGATGGTACCAGAGTTGACTAGTCTACATAGGAGGGTATCAGAGTTGACTAGTCTACAGAGGAGGGTCTCAGAGTTGACTAGTCTACAGAGGAGGGTACCAGAGTTGACTAGTCTACAGAGGAGGGTATCAGAGTTGACTAGTCTACAGAGGAGGGTATCAGAGTTGACTAGTCTACAGAGGAGGGTCTCAGAGTTGACTAGTCTACAGAGGAGGGTACCAGAGTTGACTAGCCTTCCTTTGCCTTTTCAGACTGACGAGACACTGATCAATAAGAACCTGGCAATGTTCTATTGAAACAGGAAGCAGTCAGCCGTCCTTAGCTTCCACATACAGGCTGCCACTTGCTCCTGGGCTTTAGTGCTATCAGTGGAACAGCACATGCAGAGCAGCCTGGTTAGTGACAGAACAGGACACAGTGTGTTATCTCAGACTCTCCAATGACAGAAAGCCCCCCTCAGGACCAGTCATTGGAAATCATTGAACCTGTGCTTTTACATTTTCCCTCTTATCAAGGGGAAGTGTTGGCTATGAAAATTATTCATGGATTAAAGCAGAAGCAGAAACAGAATGGCACTAGGCCTACGGGCCTCAGTCCCATTTAAAGAGTCCAACATGAGAGAGAGAGACTTGACTTTTTGTCCTTCTTTAATGATACACCCTCATTCCATTAAACCCCCCCCCTCCCCTGCTGTAAAAAACAAATATCTCCTGTGTTGCATAATCACCCTCTACCACACAATACAAAACAACATCACAATAACCATTTCTACAACCGTATATATCCAACCCATCTCCCCCAGGTATACGGACGGCCTCCCCGACCATATGTCCTTAAATATCTCTGCACTTATCATTTATACAACTCTAATTCCACCCTAAGGTGTGCAGAGATCACCCCATGAAATACAAGTAAAGGGTCTGTTATCCCCCCGAACTTTGACCCTGTTCCTCCTTGTTCGCCAAATCGTCAACGTTGCCTGAGCAAACAGAAAACACACATTTGGCCTTTTCCTTATTCAAATACATCCAGACAATATGTCCACCTCTCACACAGACTTTTCAACAGAGATATTAATGGCATTAACCCGGGCGCACACAGAAAACACATGATGCACAGTTTCACTCATGACACAGAAAGGATACCCCTGTCCGACTCCCGGGTCGACCCGTGCCAACCATCTATCAGTGGCCAGGGTTTCCATGTAGAACCCTCCACTGGAGGTCACCTGATCTCTTTGGTACTGGAGGTTTGTAGAGCGCCCTCCATCTAAAACCCACCATACTCTCCTCCCCACATACCCCTTGCCACTGATGTGCCTTCACTCCTGTTAGGCTCCTAATGTTCCTTACCTTAATGCAGAGGTTGTAGATGGCTTTACCTCCCACCCCCTCAAACTCCCCCAGGCTCGGAGTGTTAAAACCTAACAAGTCCTCCAGACCCCCTTGACAGTCCCCAGTCTCTGCCGTCACCTGCAGTGGCGGAAACGTTGGTGGCCCCTCTCCCTTTGGCCTCTCAAACACCCCCCCTTACCGGCTCAGACTCCTGGCTCCTCCCCCAGGAATCCAGCGGCGTAATAGATGTCATTCCTGTTGTGCCAGGACTTCCAGAGTTTTCCCTCCTCCACCCGCAACCGCAGGTCACCCAGCCTTAATAAACCTGCTGCCATCAGTCGCTGCTGCAGGGTGTCTGACTGAACTGATCTCAAAACGATGGCTGGATTGTGGAAGATAGGCTCCTCCCACAGCCCAGGCTCCACACCCCCTTCTCATGTGGTTTCTCATGCAGCTGCCAGGCCCTCAGCATCGCAGAGTAGAAATCAGAGAGACTTGCTGTACTCGAGCTGACAAGGTAAAAATGTGTGCTTCTGCTCCTGAGCGAGGCAGTTAACCCACTTTTCCCCAGGCGCTGAAGATGTGGATGTCGATTAAGGCAGCCCCCCACACACCTCTCTGATTCAGAAGGTTTGGGTTAAATGCAGAAGACACATTTCAGTTTAATACAATCAGTTGGACAACTGACTAGGTATCCCCCTTTCCCCTTTCCCTATTCAGCCTCTCCAGCCTCATGAGGAACAGCTGCTGGTCCAACCCTAATCCGCCAGCTCTCCTCAGCAGCGCTCATGCTGGTTCCCTCCAGCCGATATAAGTATGGTACAGCAATCTATGCCCAGCCTTTAGTCGGAATGCAGCCACCCTGCTCTCCAGTTCCACCAGGCCCTGTCCTCCTTCGTGGACGGACATCGACAACACTGCCGCCCTCAGCTAGCTATGGCCCGACCAGAAGAATTCCACCAGCTTGCTTTGCAGGTCTAGAAGTAGGCCGGTGGGGGGGGGGGGGGTTGAGGACAGCCAGTTTATGCCACAGGGAGAATGCCACCAGGTTGTTGATTATCAGCACCCTCCCTCTATATGACACTTGGGACAGAAGCCAAGTGTTAGCAAAAAAGCAACATGTTTTGTCTCATTTGAACAGATTACATTCTTCCATATGTTTGGGGAGTCTCCCACATGCCTTTTGGTGAACACTTTAAGCAATGGCTTTTTTCCGGACACGTCTGTAAAGTCCAGCTCTGTGGAGTGTACGGCTTAAGGTGGTCCTATGGACTGATACACCAATCTACACAGCTCCTTCAGGGTTATCTCTTGTCTATTTGTTGCCTCTCTGATTAATGCCCTCCTTGCCTGGTCCGTGAGTTTTGGTGGGCGGCTGGTTTGGCAGGATTGTTGTCGTGCCATGTTCTTTCAATTGTTATATAATTGATTTAATGGTGCTCCGTGGGATGTTCAAAGTTTCAGATATTTTTTTATAACCCAACCCTGATCTGTACTTCTCCACAACTTTGTCTCTGACCTGTTTGGAGAGCTCCTTGGTCTTCATGATGCTTCTGTATACTAGTCAACTCTGATACCCTCCTCTGTAGACTAGTCAACTCTGGTACCCTCCTCTGTAGACTAGTCAACTCTGGTACCCTCCTCTGTAGACTAGTCAACTCTGATACCCTCCTCTGTAGACTAGTCAACTCTGGTACCCTCCTCTGTAGACTAGTCAACTCTGGTACCCTCCTCTGTAGACTAGTCAACTCTGAGACCCTCCTCTGTAGACTAGTCAACTCTGGTACCATCCTCTGTAGACTAGTCAACTCTGATACCCTCCTCTGTAGACTAGTCAACTCTGGTACCCTCCTCTGTAGACCAGTCAACTCTGAGACCCTCCTCTATAGACTAGTCAACTCTGATACCCTCGTCTGTAGACTAGTCAACTCTGATACCCTCCTCTGTAGACTAGTCAACTCTGAGACCCTCCTCTGTAGACTAGTCAACTCTGGTACCCTCCTCTGTAGACTAGTCAACTCTGACACCCTCCTCTGTAGACTAGTCAACTCTGATACCCTCCTCTGTAGACCAGTCAACTCTGGTACCCTCCTCTGTAGACTAGTCAACTCTGGTACCCTCCTCTGTAGACTAGTCAACTCTGGTACCCTCCTCTGTAGACTAGTCAACTCTGGTACCCTCCTCTGTAGACTAGTCAACTCTGAGACCCTCCTCTGTAGACTAGTCAACTCTGGTACCCTCCTCTGTAGACTAGTCAACTCTGAGACCCTCCTCTGTAGACTAGTCAACTCTGGTACCCTCCTCTGTAGACTAGTCAACTCTGATACCCTCCTCTGTAGACTAGTCAACTCTGGTACCCTCCTCTGTAGACCAGTCAACTCTGAGACCCTCCTCTGTAGACTAGTCAACTCTGATACCCTCGTCTGTAGACTAGTCAACTCTGATACCCTCCTCTGTAGACTAGTCAACTCTGGTACCCTCCTCTGTAGACTAGTCAACTCTGATACCCTCCTCTGTAGACTAGTCAACTCTGGTACCCTCCTCTGTAGACTAGTCAACTCTGGTACCCTCCTCTGTAGACTAGTCAACTCTGAGACCCTCCTCTGTAGACTAGTCAACTCTGGTACCCTCCTCTGTAGACTAGTCAACTCTGATACCCTCCTCTGTAGACTAGTCAACTCTGGTACCCTCCTCTGTAGACCAGTCAACTCTGAGACCCTCCTCTATAGACTAGTCAACTCTGATACCCTCGTCTGTAGACTAGTCAACTCTGATACCCTCCTCTGTAGACTAGTCAACTCTGGTACCCTCCTCTGTAGACTAGTCAACTCTGACACCCTCCTCTGTAGACTAGTCAACTCTGATACCCTCCTCTGTAGACTAGTCAACTCTGGTACCCTCCTCTGTAGACTAGTCAACTCTGGTACCCTCCTCTGTAGACTAGTCAACTCTGGTACCCTCCTCTGTAGACTAGTCAACTCTGGTACCCTCCTCTGTAGACTAGTCAACTCTGAGACCCTCCTCTGTAGACTAGTCAACTCTGGTACCCTCCTCTGTAGACTAGTCAACTCTGGTACCCTCCTCTGTAGACTAGTCAACTCTGAGACCCTCCTCTGTAGACTAGTCAACTCTGGTACCCTCCTCTGTAGACTAGTCAACTCTGGTACCCTCCTCTGTAGACTAGTCAACTCTGAGACCCTCCTCTGTAGACTAGTCAACTCTGGTACCCTCCTCTGTAGACTAGTCAACTCTGATACCCTCCTCTGTAGACTAGTCAACTCTGGTACCCTCCTCTGTAGACCAGTCAACTCTGAGACCCTCCTCTGTAGACTAGTCAACTCTGATACCCTCGTCTGTAGACTAGTCAACTCTGATACCCTCCTCTGTAGACTAGTCAACTCTGAGACCCTCCTCTGTAGACTAGTCAACTCTGGTACCCTCCTCTGTAGACTAGTCAACTCTGACACCCTCCTCTGTAGACTAGTCAACTCTGATACCCTCCTCTGTAGACTAGTCAACTCTGGTACCCTCCTCTGTAGACTAGTCAACTCTGGTACCCTCCTCTGTAGACTAGTCAACTCTGATACCCTCCTCTGTAGACTAGTAAACTCTGAGACCCTCCTCTGTAGACTAGTCAACTCTGGTACCCTCCTATGTAGACTAGTCAACTCTGGTACCCTCCTCTGTAGACTAGTCAACTCTGGTACCCTCCTCTGTAGACTAGTCAACTCTGATACCCTCCTCTGTAGACTAGTCAACTCTGGTACCCTCCCCTCTCTTCCTACTTGCTGATCACGTGACTGGTGACACACACTTCCATGTTGTCTCTGTATTTTCTGTTGCTAGTTGGCTAACTGCCAAATGTTTTCACTTTTTACTCTTAATAACTATTTAATCAAACTCTGTATTTAACATGTTTACAAGGTCTTAGTTTGGTTTGGTCTTAGTCACACAACCTTTTTAATTCAACTTTTTCCCCCCTGACGCTTTACCTGGACACAGATCAGCAGGACCTCCACCACCTCAAAAAGCGAAGTAACATGATGCCTTCTAATGGCAGTCAATGTACTCATAATATACAGGAGAACTATCACCTTATGGTGAGAATAGTCAAGTTGTAAGCCCATGGGCCCATTTGCAGGCTAACGTGAAGATGGTGCTGGCTAAGGCTAAAACTGTCGAGTGTAGAGGGATATTGCTATTCACGTCGGCACCAACATTGTTATGATGAATCAGTCAGAGGTCACCAAGCGCAAAAAAACTTCAGACCATATCCCCCATTAAACCCGCAAAGGAGGAAGCGTTTGTGACAGCAAATTTCAATTTCCAAAAATCTAGTTACAGAATGTTCATCTTTTGAGCTTCTAGTCATGAAATGTATGCAGCCTAATCAGTCACTTTTTATAGCTACTGTTTACAGGCCTCCTGGGCCATATACAGCGTTACTCACTGACTTCCCAGAATTCCTATCGAACCTTGTAGTCATGCCAGATAATATTCTAATGTGTGGCGACTTCAATAATCACATGGAAAAGTCCACGGACCCACATTGCCAAACCCTGGATCGAATGTTGTCCTGTAGAATAAATATTGTGTATCTAAATGTTATTCCTCATAATTCCGGACTATCGGACCAACATCTTATCACGTTTGCAAATGCAACATACAGTACCAGTCAAAAGTTTGGACACACATATTCATTCAAGGGTTTTTCTTTATTTTTACTATATTCCACCTTGTATAATAATAGTGAAGACATCAACACTGTCAAATAACACATATGAAAAAAAATATATAAAATATATTTTAGATTCTTCAAAGTAGCCACCCTTTGTTTTGATGACATCGTTGCACAATGCAGAAGGCACTGCATCTGTCCTCGTGCTCCTTGACCTTAGTTGCATTTGACACCATCGATCACCACATTTTTGGGGGAAAGAATGGAAACCCTAATTGGTCTACAAAGACAAGTTCTGGCCTGGTTTTAGATCTGTCGGAAAGATATCAGTTTGTCTCTGTGGTTGGTTTGTCCTCTGACAAATCCATTGTACGTTTCTGTGATTCTCAAGGTTCCGTTATAGGACCGCTATTGTTTTCACTATATATTCTATTTCTTGGTGATGTCATTCGGGAAACAAAATGTCAACTTTCACTGCTATGCGGACGACAGATACCCGTGGAACACGGTGAAGCACCAAAAGGGCCTACCCTGGAAGCCTGTGTTTCAGACATGAGGAAGGGGATGTCGGTAAATGTTTTACTTTTAAGGCTCCTGCTCTGTTCCGGTCGAATTGGACCGGTTTACAAGTTTTCACTCTGAAAAATGTAGTTCATTTAATCTGATTGTCGTAAGGTTCCATGACTTTGTCCACACATCTGAACACACAAAACACGTTGTGATGAATTTCATTACATTTTGGGTGTTTTATATAACTTTTGTACAAACTGTGGTGTTCCTGGTCAAAACCCGGTAAAGCTGTTTACAGGAGGACTGTTAACAGTTTGTTCTGTTCTGTGACGGTACACAGCGTTGTACGGGATTGTCTGTTTCTTGGCAAGAGCCTTCATTTTCTCAGAACATGTCACAACCGTCATAAGAATAATTGGTCCAAGGCGCAGCGTGAGTACAGTTCCACATTTTAATGATAGTGAAAACTTCCAAAACAACAAAGATATAACGATCGTGAAATACGTAGGGCACATAGACACTCATACAAAACAACATCCCCCATAGCAGGTGGGAAAAAGGACACACTAAGTATGATCCCCAATTAGAGGTAACGATTATCAGCTGCCTCCAATTGGGAACCATACACACACACACCAACATAGAAATATAAGACCTAGAAACCACCCTAGTCACGCCCTGACCTAAAACACCATAGAGAACCCCGAGGGCTCTCTATGGTCAGGGCGTGACAGAACAAAAATAGACTGACGATTTTCAGAAGAAGGTCCTTTGTTTCTGGCCATTTTGAGTCTGTAATCGAACCCACAAATGCTGATGCTCCAGATACTCAACTAATGTAAAGGAGGCCAATTGTATTGCCTCTTTAATCAGAACATTAGTTTTCAGCTCTGCTAAAATAATTGCAAACGGGTTTTCTAATGATCAATTTGCCTTTTAAAATGATAAACTTGGATTAGCTAACACAACGTGTTATTGGAACACAGGAGTGATGGTTGCTGATAATGGGCCTCTGTACGCCTATGTAGATATTCCATTAAAAATCAGCCGTTTCCAGCTACAATAGTCATTTACAACATTATCAATGTCTACACTGTATTTCTGATAAATGTTATGTTATTTTAATGGATAAAAAATGTGCTTTTCATTCAAAAACAAGGACATTTCTAAGTGACTCCAAACTTTTGAACGGTAGTGTAGATGTTACCTTGGATCCTGCAGACCCGTACCATCTCTTTTGACAAACATATCAATAATAAAACTTTTAGTCCCAAAAATATGCAGAAAAGCAAATCCATGCTTTTGTCACTTGTAGATTTGTCACGCCTGCTCCCAGACTCCATTACCTTGTGTCAGCGTTAATGTCGATGTGTGTCATGACGCCGTCCTGTTCCATGTCTATTGCTAATTAAATGCTCACTCCCTTCCCTCCTCGTCTACCAGCGTCGATCCTCACAAGATTAGACTACTGCAATGCTCTACTCTCCGGCTACCAGGATAAAGCAGTAAATAAACTTCAGTTAGTGCTAAACATGGCTTCTAGATCCTTGCCTAGAACAACATTACTCCAGTGCTAGCCTCTCTACAATGGCTTCCTGTCAAGGCTTGAGCTGATTTTATTACATGGGCTTGCTCCTACCTATCTCTCCGATTTCGTCCTGCCTTCTAAGAAAACAGATGGAGGAATTTCTAAGAAAACAGATGGAGGCAGGACTTTCTCCTATAGAGCTCAATTTTATGGAATGGTCTGCCTGTCCATGTGAGAGATGCAGAATCATCTCTTCAGTAGGTCCTATGATGGACTGTTGTCCTTGCTTTCTCTGCCTGGCCGGTTCCCGTCTCACCACTGCGATTCTCTGCTTCTGACCCGGGGCTGAGTCACTGGCTTACTAGTGCTCTTCCATGCCGTCCCTAGGAGGGGTGCATCACGTTGTGCCAGGCTTGAGTCCATGGCATGATCTTGCTGTCCAGTCTTGCGCCCCCTCGGGCTCGTGCAGTGGAGGAGATCTTCATGGGCTTTACTCAGCCTTGTCTCAGGGTAGTAAGTTAGTAGTCTGTTGATATCCCTCTAGTGGTGTGGGGGCTATACTCAGCCTTGTCTCAGGGTAGTAAGTTGGTGGTCTGTTGATATCCCTCTAGTGGTGTGGGGACTATACTCAGCCTTGTCTCAGGGTAGTAAGTTAGTAGTCTGTTGATATCCCTCTAGTGGTGTGGGGACTATACTCAGCCTTGTCTCAGGGTAGTAAGTTAGTAGTCTGTTGATATCCCTCTAGTTGTGTGGGGACTATACTCAGCCTTGTCTCAGGGTAGTAAGTTAGTGGTCTGTTGATATCTCTCTAGTGGTGTGGGGACTATACTCAGCCTGGTCTCAGGGTAGTAAGTTAGTGGTCTGTTGATATCCCTCTAGTGGTGTGGGGACTATACTCAGCCTTGTTTCAGGGTAGTGCTCTGTTGATATCCCTCTAGTGGTGTGGGGACTATACTCAGCCTTGTCTCAGGGTAGTAAGTTAGTGGTCTGTTGATATCCCTCTATTGGTGTGGGGACTATACTCAGCCTTGTTTCAGGGTAGTGCTCTGTTGATATCCCTCTAGTGGTGTGGGGACTATACTCAGCCTTGTCTCAGGGTAGTAAGTTGGTGGTCTGTTGATATCCCTCTAGTGGTGTGGGGGCTGTAATTTGGAAAGGTGTGTGGGGTTAAATCCTGCCAGGTTGGCCCTGTCCGGGGGCCACATGTCCCCCGATCCCTGTCTCAGCTTCCAGTATCTATGCTGCAATAGTCTATCTGCCGAGGGGCTAGGGTCAGTCTGTCCTATCTGGTGTAATTCTCCTGTCTTATCTGGTGTCCTGTGACACCAAGTATGCTCCCTCTAATTCTCTCACCTCAGGACTACCTGGCCTGATGACTCCTGGCTGTCCCCGTCCTCAGTCTACCTGGCTGTGCTGCTGATCCATTTTCTGCTGTTCTGCTGTGGCTATGTAACCCTGACCTGTTCACCGGACGCACTACCTTGTCTTTCTCTCTCTCTCGACCTCTCTTGACCTCTGAACTGTCATTTACTCCTGAGGTGCTGACCTTTTGCACCTGCTACGCCCACTATGATTATTATTTGACCCTGCTGGTCATCTAAGAATGTTTAAACATCTTGAAGAACGATCTTGCCTTAATGGCCATGTACTCTTATAATCTCCACCCGGCACAGCCAGAAGAGGACTGGCCTTCCCTAGGTTCAAGACTTTCTAGTGAGTTTTTCCTGGCCACCGTGCTTCTACATCTGCATTGCTTGCTGTTTGGGGTTTTAGACTGCATTTCTTATAATCACTTTGTTACATCTGCTGAAAAAGGGCTTTATAAATACGTTTGATTTAACTTTGTCAACTCTGGTACCTTCCCTTGTAGACTATTCAAATCTGGTACTTTCCCTTGTAGACTATTCAACTCTGGTAGCTTCCCTTGTAGACTATTCAACTCTGGTAGCTTCCCTTGTAGACTATTCAACTCTGGTAGCTTCCCTTGTAGAACAGTCAACTCTGATTACAGTGAATTCAAGATGCTAATGCAAGTAGCCGGAGCTTCAGAGAGAGCCTGCCTCCTCCGACCTTCAGCACAGGACCTTCTCTTTCACTTATAACGAAGTGTGCTGAATGCTATCAAAATAAGCATTGCTAATAAAAAGCTGCAGACTGAAGGCAAAATATAGCAAATAGTGTCAGTATGGTTTGCAAACCAACGTGAGAAGACAAGCATGCCCTACAGGAGAGGAGAGGAGAGGAGAGGAGAGGAGAGGAGAGGAAAGGAAAGGAGAGGAGAGGAGAGGAAAGGAGAGGAGAGGAGAGGAGAGGAGAGGAGAGGAGAGGAAGAGAGGGTGTTTGAGAGGCCACTCAGCCAACATGATTTATTTATTCATTTCCTCTCTGCTTTAAAGGAAATATAAAAGGCCACATTGATTAGTGTTTAAGGATCATCCATTAATAGATTAAAAGCCCTCCGGTCGGTAGGAAGGCCAGGCAGAAACACAGCGTTCCAGTCACAAAATGCATACTATTCCCTATAAAGTGCACTACTACCCTATGGGCCCTTGGTACAATATAGTGAATAGGGTGCATACAGCATTTAATGGCCCTGCTACGAGGCCAAATAATGAGACTTTCTGGGACTATTCCTAGACTGAGTCAGTTTTAGATACCAAAGTGTGTGCCCGATCGTGCCGTGTCAGCTGCCGGCTTGGGGCTGGGGAACTGCTAGGAGGGTTGGGGCTGGGTAACTGCTAGGAGGGTTGGGGCTGGGTAACTGCTAGGAGGGTTGGGGCTGGGGACCTGCTAGGAGGGTTGGGGCTGGGTAACTGCTAGGAGGGTTGGGGCTGGGTAACTGCTAGTAGGGTTGGGGCTGGGTAAATGCTAGGAGGGTTGGGGCTGGGGAACTGCTAGGAGGTTTGGGGCTGGGTAACTGCTAGGAGGGTTGGGGCTGGGGCACTGCTAGGAGGGTTGGGGCTGGGGAACTGCTAGGAGGGTTGGGGCTGGGTAACTGCTAGGAGGGTTGGGGCTGGGGAATTGCTAGGAGGGTTGGGGCTGGGTAACTGCTAGGAGGGTTGGGGCTGGGTTAACTGCTAGGAGGGTTTGGGCTGTGTAACTGCTAGGAGGGTTGGGGCTGGGGAACTGCTAGGAGGGTTGGGGCTGGGGAACTGCTAGGAGGGTTGGGGCTGGGGAACTGCTAGGAGGGTTGGGGCTGGGGAACTGCTAGGAGGGTTGGGGCTGGGTAACTGCTAGGAGGGTTGGGGCTGGGTAACTGCTAGGAGGGTTGGGGCTGGGGAACTGATAGGAGGGTTGGGGCTGGGTAACTGATAGGAGGGTTGGGGCTGGGTAACTGCTAGAAGGGTTGGGGCTGGGTAACTGCTAGGAGGGTTGGGGCTGGGGGAAATGCTAGGAGGGTTGGGGCTGGGGAACTGCTAGGAGGGTTGGGGCTGGGTAACTGCTAGGAGGGTTGGGGCTGGGGCACTGCTAGGAGGGTTGGGGCTGGGGCACTGCTAGGAGGGTTGGGGCTGGGGAACTGCTAGGAGGGTTGGGGCTGGGTAACTGCTAGGAGGGTTGGGGCTGGGGAACTGCTAGGAGGGTTGGGGCTGGGGAACTGCTAGGAGGGTTGGGGCTGGGTAACTGCTAGGAGGGTTGGGGCTGGGGAATTGCTAGGAGGGTTGGGGCTGGGTAACTGCTAGGAGGGTTGGGGCTGGGTTAACTGCTAGGAGGGTTTGGGCTGGGTAACTGCTAGGAGGGTTGGGGCTGGGGAACTGCTAGGAGGGTTGGGGCTGGGGAACTGCTAGGAGGGTTGGGGTTGGGTAATTGCTAGGAGAGTTGGGGCTGGGTAACTGCTAGGAGGGTTGGGGCTGGGGAACTGCTAGGAGGGTTGGGGCTGGGGAACTGCTAGGAGGGTTGGGGCTGGGGAACTGCTAGGAGGGTTGGGGCTGGGGAACTGCTAGGAGGGTTGGGGCTGGGGAACTGCTAGGAGGGTTGGGGCTGGGTAACTGCTAGGAGGGTTGGGGCTGGGTAACTGCTAGTAGGGTTGGGGCTGGGTAAATGCTAGGAGGGTTGGGGCTGGGGAACTGCTAGGAGGTTTGGGGCTGGGTAACTGCTAGGAGGGTTGGGGCTGGGGAACTGCTAGGAGGGTTGGGGTTGGGTAATTGCTAGGAGAGTTGGGGCTGGGTAACTGCTAGGAGGGTTGGGGCTGGGGAACTGCTAGGAGGGTTGGGGCTGGGGAACTGCTAGGAGGGTTGGGGCTGGGGAACTGCTAGGAGGGTTGGGGCTGGGGAACTGCTAGGAGGGTTGGGGCTGGGTAATTGCTACGAGAGTTGGGTCCCAGAGATCAGCAGCATATAACACTGCATCCCACTGCTGGCTTG